>NW_017307449.1:383003-394488 GCF_000935625.1 Nanorana parkeri | reverse complement strand
ATATATAGATTTGTACGTTCTTCCCCTTACTGGTATCTTGACTTTACTACAATTTCTCCTTTCTGAATAACAAATGCTAAGATAAAATACAAATAACTAAACTCATAGTAATTATATAGCTACCTCTCTCTTGGGCATAGTGACTATGGTTTTCACCTGTATTTCTAAAGAAGGCAGTGACTAATCTATGTCTCTTTACCTCAAATTTAACAGAGGTTAAATTAACAGAGTTTAGCTTATGTGCTAAAGGGATCATTTTAATATTATTAAGATTATCACAGCAAATGTTTTTTGTACATAAAACATTGTCTTTATGTACAGTATAGTGATATATGTCTGAGGAGGCAGCCTTACTGGGTTATTACATAGGCAAATCCCACTCCCGTCTTTGCTGTGATTTGTAGTGGGTTCTGCTTCACCTTGGCTTTCCCACAATTCAAGTCTATAGGTCTTCAGGCCGACTGAAAAATTTAGCAGGGAGACTATTTATTTATTGTTTGTTACATGTAGTTATGTAGCACCAACAATTTATGCAGCACTTTTACATAATTGCACATTCACATCAGTCCCTGCCCTCAAGGAGCTTACAATCTAAGGTCCCTATATCACATGCATACATAGAGGGCCAATTTAGAGAGGAGCCAATTAACTTTCCAGCATGTCTTTAGTATTAAATGTTTTTTTTTTTCATCCAAAAGTTTTATTAACAAAATGACAAAGCAAATAGTGAAGTCTCTTTTTAAAAACAGAATAAAAAATATGGAAGTACAAGCATGTGAAAATGAGAATTCACATAAATTATCTTAGGGCATTCACTACAATAATAGCTCAAAATATGTGTTCATTGATAGAACACTCTGATTTCCCTTTAAGAGGATAACGTAATTTCATGGCACACTTCCTGAAATAATGTGCTATCTGAAAATACACTCTATTGATTTTCCTTTAAGAAGCAAACTTCACTTTATGGTACAGTTCCTAGAATAGACGGAAGCCCTTTATACTACAGCAGTTCAGGGAAAACTCTTTTCCTCCACCTTGTTAAAAGTAATTGTTTACAAGTTACTTAATGCAAGATCTTGTGCTAATACCAGCAACCAACTGCAATTACCCTATCTTGTACTTGTTTACTTTATTTAATTAGTCTTTAGTATGCAACGTAGTTAGGTAGAGACAGCACAATAAAGATTTTTTGCCAATATGTTGGTTGAGTTTCAGATTGAATACTATGTTACCTGCTTCTTAAGATTTTTTTTAATGTAGTCTGTTTTCATCAAAATTATGTCTAAAGCCATAACGTTTAATTGTCTTTAGTAAAGAGACCTTCTCAGGTCCCCCAGTCAGATGCCCGTGTTTCCTTCCTCCAGTCCCTAAATCACTACAGGACTTAGCAGTGACACATGGGTCGAAGGAAGGAACCAGAGCACAGAGCAGGGAACACAGACACTCCTGAAGAGAATGACGAAGACTCCATGGTTGAAGTGGAGCTAAGGTAGAAGATACCGGCTGTCCTAGAGGTGAGTATGCTACTGCCTGTTGGAGGGAACTGGTGTTGTGATTTTTTAGAGACCAGACAGGAATCCTCTAAATTCTTTGTTGCATATGTGATGTCAGTTCAAGTCACTTGCTTTAATTCCAGTTGTGGGAACTTACTTCTTTAAGCATTACATTAGACACTTTTTTTTTACAATATTCTTTTGTTTTGATGGCTTTCTTATAACACACGGCTGTGTCACTTGTTTAGCTCTGATATAGAAAACCTTCAAAAGGGTGTGTGACAGAAGATCAAAGGATGAATGCATATTTGTCAGATTAAATTGGATAATGAACATATTACCTAGACAAAAACAATCCTAAAGTGGAAAGGATTTTTTTTTCTTTTTTTTTAGAATAAGGCATTGAAAGATATATGTTTGGGTATTATACAATATATAGACATTGTAATTAATTTGCTGCTCTCCTAGGTAACTAGGTGATTGTACTCTATAATTGTCATGTATAAATTGCTGTATGTATGGTTGGTGCTTTATTGTTTTATGTGCTGATGTGCAGTACTTAAAGGTACCCATAGTCAAGCAGACAGGTAATATCTGCTTCTATGGTATAATCCCATCACCCACCTCTACTGGCCTGTTCTTGTTACTTCTGCCTCCTCTAATCCTGTCACCTCTGACTCTTTCTCCTCTTCTTTTGGTACCTTTGCCTTTGTCTCCTCTGTTTATGTTACCTTTGCTTGTCTCCTCTGTTATCCATTTTACTCTATAATTACTTTGCTCACTCTATTTCTGTTGCTTATCTTCATGTCCCCTTCTAACATTGCAACTCTTCTGCTTTGCAGACACCTCCTCAGTCAAACCCTTGTTTTACTTTTAGAATAACAGCTATGTTCTCATTTTTTCATAATCAACTATTATTACTTTCTTCGTTGATCACTTGTCCTAAATGAGCCTCAAGAGATCTTTCTAGGAAAACATGAGCTTGGCTTTAGAAAATATAGTCAATGGGGCCCTCAATCTTGTTTGCTCCGAAACCTCACCTTTGCTTTTGTTTCATCTGCACCTGTATCCCCACTCTTGACTCTTCTATGATCACACTGCAAAAGAAACCTCTCTTCTCTGCCTACATTTCTAATGATCTATTTTTTCTTAGCTCAGAATTCCTATTCTGTGACAATAAAGGCTATTTTCCCCAAGAGACCCAAAGGTTGAACCCCCCTTCCCCAAACCCAATCTTCCATCTCTAGCTCATATTTCAAGAACCCAATATAGTATATTCTGCCTTGCAAATAATTATATTAATAATGGGAAAAATCAATGCTGACATTTATCGTTTTTAAATGACTGTTTTATAAGTGAAATCAGAGTTACTTTTTAACTTTATGCTGAGGTGGGCCAACAGAAACTATTGTGCCTTCTACTTAAAACACTGTGAAGTACAGAATTGATTTCTGAATTTGTGCCATATGAAGATTGCTCACAGTGTTGAAGTTCATCTGTGGTTCAAAAACATCTGAAATTTGCCAAATCCAGGCAGACTGGCATATTTTTAGTGTATAGAAATATGATTTATTGTATTCCTCTTATTAAAAGATCTATCAGATTATTAGAAATATTGCAGTGCTATGTTTATATAAAGTTAGTTTTAATACATGTGTCCTGAAGCTTGTGTTTTATGTGGGCGTCCCTCTTCTTAATAACATCTTGATATCTTATCCTTCCAATGTTTTCAAAGCAAATGGGAGGATGGAGCCACTAGCAACAATGACTCATCCTTATCCTGTTTCCTATCCTCAGTGCAGAGAGAAGCTCTATAAACAGCCAAATGTGTCCTAGCCAAATGACAGCATTAAAGTCAAGCTTCAAGAGTATCTAAACCGCAAAATAAAATTTTAATATTTTTGCTGTTAGATTTGTGGTGGTTGTCTTTGATTTTAGCCTCTATTTTATTTTAACCAGATGATCCGGCCAGTAACAGACTAATTGTTCTAGGGTGACAGTCCTCACTCACCATACTGTATCTATGGAGGATCAGCATCAACTAGGACAGGACTACAGAACACCTTACCGTCTCCTTCTCTCTATAACATAGCAAGGAGGTGTTTTTCTAGTCCACAGAGATAGCTGGGAACAAGATAACACAGGAAGTTATCTCAGAAGATTTCTGGCAGGATCAACGGGTATTTTTGTGCACTCACTGAACAGATATAACAAAGTAATAGGAATAATTAACAGACTAAAAGGGAAAAAATAAGAGAAGTACATTGCTAGGTTTTTCATACACTTTAGGTTTAGGTTTTCTTAACCAAAAAGAAAAGTTATCTCTGCCAGGTCAGTTATGCACTTAGGATCATTTTAGAAAACCCTACTAAAGCATTTTCCTGCTTCTTTTCTGTAGATATTATGATGGTAATTCTAGTGTCCTCAAATGTATGTGGGATGTTCTGACTTTAACATAATTAATCCCAGTGTTCTAATGAGGAACATCTCACCCATTAAAGATAACTTGTGCTGTGCCCTTGCATTGCAAAACAACATGTTTACTTTATGACCAGAAAGCATACAATTTGACTGCATAGTAGCCCTTATGTAGGGATTTTTAAGGTGTAACAAGTACCATATACAACGGTCTATTAAAATGTATAGATTGTATTATTAACAATCTATAAAGTCAGTCATAAAATCAGCATGTAGAGTAACAACCCAGCTTAGCACATTTCTACCAATGTCAGATTATCCTTGTATCTGTGCAGAGTTTTGAGGTCCACGGTATCTTTACACGTTGTCCATATACATATAGGTGCTCAAGGTGAGAGCTAGACATGGTATGGTAGCACAGCCGAAGATAATAAGTGAAGCACTTTGCAGAATAAAATTTGCTTCATCAGACGTTACTGTATTTGGTGATACATCTATAAAAGATTTAATATGTTAATATCAAACCATAAGACAGCTGAGATTACCATGTGTCATACATAATTATCAAATGCAAATACATCCACATACATATCCACGTACATACATATACAGTATATATGCATGTGCAAGTGTAATACATAGTTGTCATATACATACAGTACATATGTATCCGGGGGCAGACCATCCTGCATCTGCACCCTCCATCTACTGCCAGGCATCAAAGATCATGAATAATTAATAACAATATTCATTAAAAAATGTATACATTTTCATAGACCATTGTATATGGTACTTGTTACACCTAAGAAATCCCTACATAAGGGCTACTAATCAAATTGTATGTTTTCTAGTTAAAAAAAAAATTGGGGTGTGGTGTTAGATGACTGTACTATTTATGGTACTGTTAACTATTAAAACTTATGTTTACTTTATGGTTTAATCTTTTATTATTTTAGAATAAGAGATAGAGCACATTAAAAATGAAAAATCAAATGTTGTCAACAGTACAGCAATATGCACAAGAGACTTATACAAAAATGGTACTGTATCTGGGTATGCAGTCATACATCAAGGTGTAATATTTCCACATAGTATGCGTGCATTGTAGAACAAAGCTTTTGTATTGATGGCAAAAATGTATACAGTTGGCTAGTGACTATGTAGAAATCAAGTCAAAACTTTTCATTTTGGGTGAAATGGGGAATGGTGAAGACCCCTGTCATTTCTTCCAATGTGTGCGCCATTGGGGAGATTTTCCATCTTCCTCTTGTGTAGACACAGCAATCTCTCCAAAGTGAAGGAAATGCCCTCTTAGAGAGTTGTCACTGGAACAAATGTTCCCATTGGAAGATTTCTCCTTCTATTCCTGTTCTAGTAGAATCTTTGAAACAAATCATTTTGTGTCATCTTCACTTTTAGTCCCAGTAACAGTGGCCATCATTAAAAATCTAATTAATATCCCTAACAGGGACAGACATTGATAAAAACCTGACAAAGGTTCTAATCATTCACCACACCAACCAATACAAAAATAAAAAAGTTTTGGCTCTGGATACACCCTAAAGATCATATACTAAGAATTATTTGTTCCATTTATGTAACTATTTCCCTTCCAGTCATGAGTAATAAACACAGAGAGATGACTTTTCATTCAACCCTCATATATACTGTACAATTTTGGTATTGTAACATTTAACAGTGACATGTTTTAAATTCCTGTCATCTTTAATGACTGCACCAAAATCATATAATTTAATTGAAAAAAGGCCACATTAGAAAGCTTCAAATATTTTATTTTCCCATATAAGGGACTTGGTTTTGAATTGTGCAGCAAGCACAGTTCGTTCAGGCGCTTGCTCAGATACAGAATGTGAAGTTCTCCTGCAAAGATAAATATATCCGGGTAATACAATGATTTGCATGCTTGAGAATTGTGGAATACGTTAATCATTTATGCAGTGCTCTTATCATGGTTCTCAATGCATTAGAAAGAATTGAGATTGTGGAATGCAGAATTTCACTGTTTACTTAAAGGCACCATGAAAATGTTCCCCGGCTGAACACAAAGTATTCTTAGTACAAATATAGAAGCGAAGCCTGTAAAGTGCCTGTATCTGCATATCCACTTCATAGGGAATTTCTCCACTCATGGATTAAACAAGCTGTACAAACGTTTTCACAGCTAGGCTGTAAAGGCTGTGTTGATTCATATTCAGAGCATTAATAGACAAATTTGTGCATAGTTATTAGGGAAGGGGAGAAAAGCACTGAAGAAAAGTTGCTGAAATGCAGTTATAAAAGGAATCAAAGAAAAAATGAAATGAAGAATTAAACTAAAAGGAAGGATAGATGGAAAGAAGTAGGGAAATTAATGGAAGGAAAATGATTAAAATGGAAGTAAGCTTAAAAAACACTGCCAATCAGAAGGCCTTTATATGACAGAAAATGCTGTGTAAATCTCTTCTGCCATAAAAGCTTCTTTCTACCTTTCAGAAATTCTTCTTTCTGTACAATGAGCCGCACATTCACAACTCCATTCATAGTCCCGACATGCTGAGATGAACTTCCATGCACTTACACAGGAGATACGTTATGAGGGCCTACCGAACAGTCGAAGAATTGAAACCTAGAAGAAGATTGGAAGGAAGATGGCAGCATCGGCAAGAGAGAAGTGCAGTGTTAGAGGGGATAGCTTTGGCAGGCAAGTCGGTCATAATGTGCTAATATGCTCTGTATATTAGCACATTATGGCTAAAAGCTTCTAGGGCCCCCTTTTTTATTTTATTTTTTTAAAGTAGCTTTACTTCCACTTTAAGGAAGAAAACAAAAGGGAAGAAGGAAAGATGAATGGAAGCAAGGAAAGAATAAAAGGGGAAGGAATGGGGAGGAGAGTAAGGGACTTTGCAAATAGGGCAAGTGTTTAGAACCACATGAGCTACCATGCTTACGATACTATTGCTTTTACATGTAAACCTACCCAAACTGAAGCTCAGTAATTAGCAATTATATTGTAAAATAATACTAGCAATAGTGTGCCCATTCCAGAAAGGGCAAGGTTGGGGGTGAGGGTGGAAGGTGCTGGGATAGGGTGACTGGGAAGGTGGCAGGTGTGTTGGTTTAGAGGTTCTGCAAAGTCGGTCTGGTGTGGTTATTATTAACGAGAAATCTGCATTTCAACATGAAACTAAAGGGGGGAAACAAAAATGACATTTGATTTTCTGTATTCTCTTAATATTAAAAAAGGATAGCACCCAATAATAAAAGGCTGTAATGTAATGTGTAGATGCTGTAATTGTAATGTGTAAAGGCGTAAAATGCTGTAATTGTAATGTGTAGAGGCGCAGTCTATTGTGCATAGTCACTTACAATCACTAATAATACAAGGGGATTCGTTACCAGGCAAACTCTTTCTCATGGCTCTTCTCAATTTATTGTTAAGGCATTGGAAACTCCAGCACTCTATGAAGGGAATGCAGCATGGTCATAACACTTGCCCTATTTTGGAACTGAAATTCCCTTGTGAATTTACAAGAAAATCGGGTTTCCTTTTTGAAACTTTTTCTGAAATCGAACTAAAAAAAATAAACCTTACCAATTCATTATGCTAACTCTAATATCCAAATGTTAAAGATATTCTTTCTGAAATATGTTTGAAAACATAAATGCACCTGGTACCCAAAGCTTTCAGTGAAACAATCCAAATACACATATAACCATTTAACAACTTGATGGCCAAAAAACTAATTATATTGAACTGTTGACCTATTTCCATTGCAGTAAAAACAGATGCCCAGTGCTGTCATGTAGAGGAAAATACTCACATACTCAAGGAACCTCTTCCGAGTGTCATAAAACATGTACATTAATGGCAGCTGTAGGCAGAATTTCTCTTACCTAAACTATCATTAGACCTGTGTGTTTCAGTCTCCCAAGGGTATTTTACCTAAGTATTATAAATTGTTTCAATTCCTGACATTCCGCATTTTTAATTAGGGCAGCATTTTTTAATGTGATATAATAAAAAAATATTATAATTAGCTAGTTGTATAATTATCCAGACCTTAATGGTCCAGTGTCCACTTCATTTCAAGTAAGACCAAAACATAGACTACATACACCTGAGTTCTGAGCACTTTGTGCTCTGCCCCTTTTCCTGAACCTTCTTATTGGAAGAGTGGAGCACAAAGAAGACCCAGTGTCGGTGCCCCCACCCCACCAATTTTAGTGTGGGGTGGTGCATGGTTGATTCTATCCTGTGTATTGCACGGTACACGCTTTCAGCTTTAGGCTATAGAGGGCATTTGACAGAAATGCCCAATGGACCTCTCCGTTCTGTGATATGCGCTTCCACAAATTGCAGTGACTCCATCCTGCCTAAGAGTCATTGTTCACTAAGACATTCTATTCTCCAAAATGGTGTCCGGAGCTCATGGTAGACAAAGTACACACTTTTGGTCTGAGGTTTAGGTTTAAATTAACATGTTTCCGCTAGTGTCTCTTAGTTGTCACTAGGGCTGGGATATTTTTGGTACAAAGGTATATGATTGCTCAAATATAGGTGAAAAGAGGATGCTGATTTAAGCGGTGTACTAGAGGTGTCTATTTTTGCAGAGCTTAACTGGTCCTTAATTTTAAACCCTGGTCATTTATCATGAGGAGTATGCATGGCAAGTTGTGTTAGATTAGAGGATACATAATTATAATCAGTGTTAGAATGTGCTGTATTCTGGCCTCAAACACATCAAGTGCTGGATGTCCCACTAGTTACATTAACTAATGTATTATTATTATTATTATTATTATTATTATATGAAAGGTGAAAGATTTTATGTATTTTAGTAGCATTTCCAGTGAGCTATTGTGCAATTGATAATGAGATTTGCTGGTTGCATCATCATGTTTAATAGGCCAACATTTGTGCATTATCATTATCATTTTACTTTGTACATTACCACCCTAAGGGTGATCATAAAGCCCTCCTCTGATTTAATTATTTGAATCTTCGATCAAGTCAGAATAAGGCAGTTTATGCCTACCCTGGTAGTAATAATGAGCCCCTGAAACCTTTGGAGGTACTCATTATGAATCACCAAGAGTTTCTGTCATTGTCATTCATTTGCTCTTCTCATTGAGTGTTTGAGTGTTTATTTATGCAGTTGGATGAGGTACAAGAAAGTGTGTAAGACTTCCCATCCCATTAAAGGAAAAGAAGGTACCTCCCTACCCGTTGTTTTGGGTAGATGTCTGCCCATCCATGATTAGCTTACTCCTAAGCAATTTCTATAGCAAAGGGAACAGTTCAAGGTAATGGATGGCATTGTCAGCTTTTCATGTAATTCTACACAGTATATATGGTTTATAAGAACTGTGGAAAAGTAGAAAGATTTCTAACTTGCAACTTGTCTAGTTTTTATATTTTGGACTTTTTTTTATATGGCCCCAGTGCCATTCTAATCCTGCCCAGTGCATTGTAATTGTGCACTGTTTTTGTTATATCTGACTTTGAACTGCTCATTGTTTTGACAGTCAAATGATACTATACTGCCCAAAGATTTAACAAAAACATATGCTATTCCATTCCAAACCCCTCCTCCACACCCCCTCTCCCTCAGAGGGATTTGTAAGTGTCAAAATGACACATAGGTGTACTTTGGGGGTTTTCTTTTAGAGATAGTTTTGTGTATAAATATCTTAAATGTGATTCTTAACTGCTACAAGTTTGATCCCAATTTTATTGATTGTGTAGCTCTAGCTTGACTTAGCAAGGGGCAAGCCAGACCACTGCAGGGAGACCACTGCTCTCACATAGAGAGTAGTGGTTTTATCTGCTGCGCTGGGAGATAATTTTACACTGGCACAGAGCTCAATTCAATGCCTAATAAAAGTGAAACATTAAAAAAATTGCATTTTCCTGCATGTCAATTTATCTTCTTAATTCACAGTATAACTACAATTGCGCATTAATAATAGTTCCCTTTCCCATTGTCAGAGAAGTGGCCTTTTCTCTTTCTTTATTTAATAAGTAAGAAAAAAAACCCCCTAGAAAAAAAAAACCTTAAACAAGCTAAGGGAGGGAACATTGCCTGTCTTCTGAACCATAGCCACATAGCTGAGTCTGCTGCAGACAGTCAGATTGCATGAATGATTTGCTTATGTTTGGTTGATTGTCTGTAGCAATCAGTTAATATTTTTGTGTGTTTTAAATCAACTTGCTGTATCCATTGTAGTGGCATACAGTATACTGAATTATATGCCTTAGCATAATTTTTTCTGTTGGACATTTCAATCATTGTTCTTATGTTTTTTTATTTAATTGACCTTATCATATCTCTTGACTTACTATCTACTTGGCAATTATTTAAAGGACGATCACACAAATACAATAAAAGTCATTTTTAAATTACACCTAAATTATAACGAACATCCCACTGCTGCAAGTCCATCAGAAGTGCATTTTTGTCAGCATATAATCCAGTTAACTGATGCCAGGTCTTCATTGCCAAGGCACTCTTTATTAAGTGTTATGTTTTCTCTTTTTTCATGCAGGGCCAGTAAACCTGAAATACGAATTACAGTTATATAAAAGAGTTGCTAAGAACATTCACAAATAGTTATGTCATGCTTAGCATATCTGCAGAGAACTTGAGGTTCAATATTGCAGTGACATTTTAAACAGTTAAAGGAGTTGTAAAGTCCCAGCATATACTATCCTGGTATAACACCACCACGGTAATAGGAATACATACTAGAGTTGTTTTTGATAATGCAATCAAATCTTACTTGAAAAAATCCCTTTTATGTAGCGAGTGCTGCCTTCTACCTGCCCGTCACTTTCAACAACTTCCTGGATTCCTAGTGTGCTTTGTATCTCTTTCCCTGCTGCTTGATGCAATCTCAATTTCTTAAGACTGCATATCCCATCATGCATTGCTGCCTCCACTTTGTTCAATTGGGGTTTAATCAGTCCTCGACCTACCACATAACCCAAATAGCGGGCCTCTTCTAACCCAAGCGTACTTTTCTCTGGGTTTACTGTTAATCCTGCCTTTCGGAGGGCATCCAGGACTAACTGGACCTTTTGCAAATGACTCTCCCAGTCTCGGCTAAAGATGACGATGTCATCCAGGTAAGCTCCTGAGTACTCCTTATGGGGTCTTAGGACTTGATCCATGGCCCTCTGAGAAGTGGCTGGGGCCCCATGCAACCCAAACGGCATTCTGACATACTGCCATAATCCTTCTGGGGTGGCAAACGCTGTTTTTTCTCTGGCTTCATCTGAAAGGGGAATCTGCCAGTAACCTTTGGTTAAGTCTAGGGTGGAAATGTAACGGGCAGGACCTAACCTCTGAATCAACTCATCTACCCGAGGCATGGGATAATCGTCTGGTTTGGAGGCTTCATTTAACTTCCGGAAGTCGTTACAAAACCTCCAGGTCCCATTAGGCTTGGGCACCAAGACTATGGGGCTTGACCAACTACTAATGGATTCCTCAATAATCCCCAGTTCTAGCATACTTCTCAATTCCGCCGAGACCACCTCTCGACGGGCTTCGGGAATACGGTAGGGTTTT
>NW_017307449.1:355342-382116 GCF_000935625.1 Nanorana parkeri | reverse complement strand
CGGTGCCTTTATTATGAATAGCCCGCACCCGAGCCGACACAGTGTGTATGTCTGTGGACATCCTTGTCCCAGGGCGCGCCTCTCTGATTGGTGCAGGTTCCCCAGACAAACCCCCAGCACAGGTGTATCGCTCTACTGCTGTAGCCATCTCATCCAGGGTTTGGGGTTCTGTCTGGGTCACCCAACGATACAGTCCCTTGGGGAGGCCATGCACAAAGCGGTCCAGAGCAACCCGCTCCACGAGCTGCTGTGGGGAAAGTTTCTCCGGCTGTAACCAGTCCTTCAGGAGGTGCAGCAGGGCAAACAACTGTGCGCAGGCAGGCTTGGCCTGGTCATAGCACCAGGCATGGACCCTGCTTGCCCTTAAAGTAACAGTCACCCCCATTCTGGCCAAAATCTCTGCTTTCAACTGCGTGTAAACGCATGCGGTTTCAGGGGCCAGATCAAAATATGCTTGCAGGGACTCACCCATTAAGAAAGGGGCCAGTACATCTGCCCAGTCCACCTCAGGCAGTCCTTCACATGTGGCCATTCGCTCAAATAGGGAAAGATAAGCCTCCACATTGTCTGCTGGGGTCATCTTTTGCAGAGCCCGCTGCACAGCCTTCCGAGGGTTACTTGGTGTTTCTCCAACCTCCGGGACCCTTCTGATTTGCTGCGTCACTGTGGTTTGTAATGCTGCGATCTGTTCAGCCAGCAGGCGATTGGTCTCCTGTTGTGCTGCAACTGCCTGTGCACTGTTCTCCTGTTGAGCCACTATGGCTTCTTCTAGGCGCTTAACCAGCTCCTCCATTTCTTTTCCTGGGGTTTGCAACGCTTGTGCAGTCTTTACCCAGGACATCCTACTGGCATGTACCCCTCAAGCCTGCCCGCATTCTCCACCAATTGTGGGGAACCCCAGGGGTACACATGCGTCTTCAACACAGTCCGATATAAATAAACAGTTTTTATTTCATCCAGCGGTAACAGAACAAACAGCTTTCTTCAGCAAAACGGTAAAGTAAAAGGCTTTCCTCAGCAAACATCAAACATAAGGATAAAGTCCTTCAATAAGGTTTGCACTGCGTAGTGCCTTTAGGTGATCTCACCAAGATAGAGTCCACTTGCTTCTGAGCAGCCACACACACCCAGACCTTTCTGTCTGTCTCTCAGCTTCCCCACTCCTCTCTCACCTGTGTTACCTTTTAACAGGAAGGGCTGTAGGGGAAGTACCTGCCCTCCCAAGTTAACCCCTTCTTTGCTCTCAGCCCTGCTGACTCTCCACATGTGTGAGATATATTTGAGGGCTATTTGTATGGACGGCATTTTGGACCCATTCAGTGTGTTTGTCCCAGAATGATAATAGCATTTTATACAGGAAGTCTGTGAAAGTAGTTCAGATTCACATCTTTCCGAGTAGTAGTCAGCCAGTGATCAGATCACTCTCATTCAGTAAACAAGCACTTCACCGTGGTTACATTCCACAACCAGATGTGAAGCATTGAATAATCTCCTTCCAGCAACATGGAATCCATGAACAGCTGTTCCCAATATATCGCTTTAAAAACAGACTTCCAAGGCTGGGTATATGGCACCATTTATAGAAACATTTTGAATATGAGAGTCAATACAAACAAAGTCACTGCAGTGGCAGATGCAAGACATATTGGTTGTGGGGTGATGGAGAGGCTTAGTAGTTATGAAATGAATTGTGTGCATCATTCCTGGCAAAAATATAGTGTTTTGCTGTCCAATTTTGTCACTTAGGGTGTATGAGCGAATAATAGTTGTGTGTAATTTTAAAATCTCAGAGAAAACTGTTCTCAAAGCATTCAACAGTTCTGATCATACTTTATCTTTGGGATTGCTGGGAGCAGGGCAATGGATTGCCTTGCTGTGCCTGTGTGTTTGTAGATCCTGTTAGAAGCTGGATACAGCGAGTGTCTGCTTAAATAGTAACAGTAAGCCTATCATACAGAACTGACTGGCTGGGCAGGCATCAGCCTGGCAAAGCAGTATACATTGTTGTCAGGGCAGCACAGGGATCAGGAGTATGTAACAGAGTGCAGAGGTTGATGAACAGTGTAGACGGGTGCCATTATTTTGGTGGTCAGTGTGAAGAATGCTCCTTACATGGCTGGTCAGTGGAAAGTGAAAAACATGCATATTTTTTTGCATACTGTATACCTACTGCTAGCAAGCGGTGTATAAAAAAAGTTACTAAAAGGTTAAAACTTACCTGTGTCTCCACCGGGTGGTCCCGTTCGAAGATTCCCGGACGGGATGAGGGGGCGGGCGCATGCGCAGTAGAGATCTTCGGCCAGGGGAAGAGAGACACAAGGTAAGTCAATACACACGGAGAGACACCGTGGTAGAAAGAAGACACATACTGTATGTAAGAAGTAGAAACTGCCCATCTCTCCCAGAACCTCTGGACGATCCCTAGGCTTCTAGGTCCCCTGAGGGCTTGTTCACACCAAATGTATTGCAATCCAGAGCGGGAGCTGCTGGAACGCATGGCAATCGCTTACAAAACGCCCCCCTTCATTCTGTGGCAGGAGGGGACGTAGCGGTGCATTGAAGTCAATGGCACTGTAGCCACTCCCCCCCTGCCCGTAGTGCGCGTGGCAAAACATTTCCTGTGTTCCGTTCCACTGCAAACGCCAAAAAATAGAGCATGCAGCATTTTTTGCATTTGCAGTGGAAAGGAACGCAGGAAGTGTTTTGCCATGCGTCCGAACACACTGTGAGCGTGGCTGCAGTTACATTGACTTCAATGCATCGTCACGCCCCAGAACGCAGAGGGAAGTTTGTGAGCAATTGTGGTGCGTTCCAGCAGCTCCAGCTCTGGAACACAACGCAATTGGTGTGAAAAAGTCCTCAGGGTGAAAAGTATACATAGTGACCATCACTGTCTGCCTCCATTCCTCTCTAAAAAGGAAGCGGTCATGTCACATTTCCCATACAACAGTACAACATTGAACGCTGCTCTGCCTGAACCTACTCCATGTAATTCACACATGGAGCAAACTCAGTACTGTGCTCACCCCCCGTCCATCCACTTACCTTACAGGTGACCCCACTGAACTGTGCTCCCTTCAAGTTTCCCTGTGTGCAGAGCAGCTACTCCCGCAGCACTCGGCCGGCTATCACAGTTTCTCTCCTGCTGGCTGGGACACAGAGCAGCGCCCAGCGTGGAGGAAAGAAATCAGGGATGCACCGATGTATCGGCAGGAAAATGGCACTTGCGGCATTACGCCAAAAGTGCCATTTTTGGACGATATGTTTCGGCGGCCGATATATCGGTGCATCCCTAGTTTAAACATCAAGGAGCAGCATCCCTTGTAAGAGATCTGATCAGCATTGGAAATCACTTAAAACTTTTGACTTTAATATCACTTTAACCATACTTGACATAACATCAATTAACGCAGGTATGTATTCAGTTTAAATGTATAACTTATTTTTTAAATGTAACTGGTTTAATTACCTGAATTTCACATGACCCTCTTGTTGTTTCCTAAAAAAATGAACTCAGACACGGAGAGGGAGGGGCAGCACTTGGGGCAAATCATGCAGATAGCAGGAAAGGGCAGAGAAATGAGGTCACCAGTCTGCTGCTTCTCTGTAATTGTCCAGTTACAGGCTTGGAGCACAGAGATGACCAGGCTGCATTGCAGTAGAGGAAAGTTAACTTGGCTGTGCTGATTGGCAGGACTTCTCTAAATAAATCTCAGAATGGGATGGACACCAATGCAATTTTTTGGGCAGGTAGAACATCTCCTACTTTTGTATTTTAGGTATGCATTTAGCTGTTTGTCTGGAGTTAAACTTTAAAGGACAACTGTACTTTTTTTTTATTAGTTGCCCCGACCCCTCCGAGTGCTGCCCACTAGATGTCAGCTTTGATCCAGCAATCTTCACTGTGCAGCCCTCCCCGGAGCCACACAGCATTTCTTCCAAAAATTGCAGCTTTGTATTTCACATGCATGCCACAAACCATACATTCCATTGTGAAAGCTGAACTGCAAGCGACCACTTGAGATTAATTCAAGAAAAAAAAAAAGCAACAAAAGTACAGTTGTCCTTTAAAGCAGAACTCCAAGGAAATAAAATATTGACCATTGCAGTGGGGCTACCCCCGCATGCAAGCGTTAAGTGCTCATTTGTCTAGGAAGCTAAAATAACAGGGTTATACTCACCCGAACCACGGCTCCTACACCCCTCTCTCCAGCATTTCTCCCCCTCTGCCCCAGTGATGGTATGCCTCTTGGCATCCTCACATTCTTTATACTGTATAGAGTATGATGACTCACTGGACCTTAGACCACTGGAGCGGAGGGGGAGCGAGGCTGAAGGGAGCTGTGTAAGAGCAAGCTGGGATCATGGTTTGGGTGTGTACAGCTTTGTTACTTTAGCTTCCTAGACAAAATAAGCACTTAACCCTTGCAGTGCGGGGGTAGCTTAAGATTTGATTTGCTGGTGTTCTGCTTTAAGGAAATCTCCTAGCAGGCATAATGGAAAATTTTGTCTTACATTTACAGTTTGACATTTATCAGAAAAATGGAGTTACGTATTAACGTCATGGCCGATGCAAATATTTATAAGCCCTGCAATAACACTATTAACTATTCGTAGAGCACACATTTTTTTTTCTTTTAGTTGTGGATAGAATAATGAAAAGAATTTCTGTTGGGGAATTTTGTTTTGTTGCTTTCTATGTACACATTAGGAAGTTTTTTACCTTACCAACAGTCCTGATGAATAATGGTACCAAAACATAAAGTGAGGGTTAAAGTGACACTAAACTCAGGAGTAAAATCTTAAAAATGCATTCAAGTACCTTAAATATTTTTTAAAAATTATCTTATTTGCGTATCACTCGGCTGTAGATTCTCAAATCATCACTGAATTCATACTGACACTGTCCTAGCTTTTGGAGGGTGGCTACATGTGTTCCCCATGTTTCCTGTGTGTGTTGTAAAGTAGCCATTACTCCAAGCTTGCTCCCGTGATGGACTATAACTTCAGTAGAAATTAGTAAACTAAACATGAGATTGTAGTCTATCACAGGAGTTTTTTTTTGTTTTTGTTTGCACAAGCCATGTTTTCTTCTCTACATAATATTATTTTCTAAGAACTATTTAATTTTATATAAAAACAAGTGAAATTAGAAAAAAAAATGTTTTTCAATTTTGATCAGTTATAAATTTATGACAAGTATTACTATAGATAAGAACACTGCACAAAAAAATGGCTAACAAAATTGCTGTAGAGTGCAGGGAGACCAAGAATTTATTTTATTGAGGCTGGTGAGGGATAACAGAATTAATTAGGGGACATATAGCAAACATTTTTGTTCAGAACTTGTTCCCCACTGTGCTTGTTAGTTCTTCCCACTGAACCCTACATCACTACAGGACACAATAGTGATGTAGGGGCCAGCGGATCAAACCACTGTGCACAATAGGGGAGCAGAAATCTGAAACTTTGCAAAGTGTCTGATTCTGCAGATCAACTTCAGTCAGCAGTATAGGTGACGCGGTTGGCAGTTCTGGTAATTATCACTTGCTTTTTTGCGTGAGCTATGGGAAATTTTTCAATGTCATACAAAAGTGTTTTGATGTTTTTTGTCATAGGTTTACATTGTCACTGATTTATTTAATATTTAGAAGCAACTCAATTTGATATACAGATTGATGTCACTATTGTGCCAGCTGTTGGAGTTATTTTTAAACTATAGCTATACTCTTTTCTTTCATAAAAAAAGATTCATTTAAACAGATCAAAGCATTATTTTGAAGCAAAAGTCAGTATGGAGACTTGTACCATATGGTCCAGATTTATACATACATTCCATGCAGTTTGCCAAGACTTCTAACCATAAGAGTGCTTTATGTCTGAGAATACTTTTGTTGTTTCAGTACATTTAAAATAAACCCTTTCATTGACCAAACAATGACATTATGTATAGCATTTCTTTTTTAAAGGAATAAACACCAAAATAATAATTGCATTAAAACCCTGTACTCTATACATTTGTCATGATTTCTGACTTTGTTCCCACAGGACATAGAAAAAATCTGAAATGTATTTTAAAGAATAAAAATTATTTTTAACCCTTGCAGAGGGGATACCACTACATTGTAAGGGTTAAGTGTTCATTTTGGTATAGGGTGCAAAAAAAAAGACATACTCACCTGAACCTCAGTCCTGCCTGGCTGTTAGAGTGCTCCCTCCGTCCTGTCTCCTCCTCTGCTGCAGCAATTGGCATGTTCGGCTCACTTCGGCTCGGTTATTCACTCGGCTGCCTTCGGCAGCTTTGTGACTAACCCCTACAGTGTATTGGATGTAATGACGCACAGAATCTTAGACTGCTGGAGCGGTGGGGGAGAGAGGCTCCAGGGACTGCTATAAGAGCAAACCAGCTGTGAGATTCAGGTGAGCATAACTTTTTCATTTTACACCCTAGATGAAAACGAGCACTTAACCCTTGCAGTGCGGGGGTAGCCCCACTGTAAGGGTTACAAATTATTTTTCCGAGAGTTCTTTAACTTAAATTCAAAATAGAATTATGGACCAACCTTTTTTTTGGCCATAGTTCTCTTTAAGGTCACAGGAGAACATTTACTAATGTCCTCCTATGACCCAAGACTCAGCATACAGCTGGCTATTGCCTGCTATATGCTGACAGCTCAGAGCCGCACTATAGCCGGGAAAGATCCCGATAATATTGTCAGGATCCACCCCAGCACCTGATTGACAGCTGTCTCTGCCCAGCACTTCTCCTGTCGGTTCCTCCAGTCTGCAGCTGGAGAAACGGAGAGGGGAGGGGGGAATCCCTGTGGGAATAGTGACTTGACAGTCACCACTCTCTGCAGGGAGAAGATCGATCAATAGAGATGATGTGTGACAGCTGCAGTGTCACACATCGGCTCTAATTATGGGGATGAGTGTATTTCACTCTTCCCAAGATTCTCCTTTAAAGAAGAATACATGTGTTTGCAATACATTTTGCAAGTGCATGTGCTGAAAAATAATGTACTGTTATTTTCAGCTGACAACCCAAAAGTTACATAGTATTTGAGGTCGAATAAAGACACAGGTCGATCAAGTTCAACCTTTGTGTGTCTGTGTGTGATTGTGCATGTGTATGTGTGTACTCGAGTCCCTGTGTGATCTTAATTTTAATAGTACCTGTACCCCTGTATGTTACAGTATCTGAAGAAGGTATCTAAATGCTTTTTGAATGATTCAGTATTCTCTGCTGATACTACTGCTTGTGGCAGCGAGTACCAGACTTTAACCGTTCTAACTGAAAAAAGCCCCTACACGCTTTGTGGTTAAATCTTTTCTCCACCAATTTTAGGTGGTGGCATCTAGTCTTTGTTATGGAGTTTATTGTAAATAGTTTATTGCTGATGTTGCCATCACCACTAAACATTTTGTACATCAAAATCATGACCCCTCTTCATCCCCTCACTTCCAGCGTGAACAAGTTTCAATTTAGTAACCTTGTGTCATAGCTTTGGTCCTCCAGCCCCTTAATTAGTTTAGTTGCCCTTCTCTGGACTCTCTCCAGCTGAAGGACATCCTTTCTGTGGATTGGTGACCAAAACTGGACTGCATACTCCAGATGAGATCGAACCAGTGATCTATAAAGTGGCAAAATTATTGCTTTGTCTCTACAGTATTACTTTATATATCGGTGTAACATGTTTGTCTGTGTTAGCTTCTTGCTTCTTATACGTTATGGATACTCCCTGTCGTAATTATCAGCTTTGTTCTGTATACCTGGGAGTTTGACTGCCCATGTGTGTGCTCTAACACCTCCTGTTGCATTCTGCATAATATACAATGCATAACAGATCCATCAGGAAGAGTGGGAGCACCTTATAATGACCACAGCAGGTCTGCAAACCTAGGATCTCAGGAATCTGAAATGCTAGTCTTAGTTGGACTCATTCTTTAACATACAAGAAAATATGGTAATTCTTACCCTGTATGCTTTTCCTGTGCCCCACCACTGGTGTATATTTCTGCACCTCAATCAGTAGTTATTGTGATCACCACTCATGTCACATGTTTATGTGATCTACAGACACCCATAACTATATTGTTTTCAGGAAATGTGATTATTACTCAAATCTTTTAACACAGCCTGATGCCATTTACCCTACCAGTTCCTTCCCAAAGGTTACCTGCAAAACTCTGAAATTCCCTGAGATAGCCCACTTGTTATCTTATTCCTATAAAACTGTCTGTGCCTATGTCGTCACATACTTTTTGTATGTAACAAGCAAATAAACAAGTGGTATCCTACCTCCTACTAGAAATATTAATAGTGCCTAAGCAACAGCCATTGACCTTGTATCTCCTTACTTAGCAGTGCACCTTGTATGCCTTAAAGCTGTAAATCTGCAGTGTAGGATCCTCTAAGGCACCTTGCTACTGACTGTTGGTGTCACAAAATTTAAAGTGAGATTTGTTGATGTAATTCCAATGCTGCTCACTGTTCTCCTTGCTGCAAAGAAAGGCGTACCTAAAGACCTGCAGTGCAAGGATCTCCTTGCTTCTGCTTCATGCATTCGGTGTGTATGTGCTTCCTCCATCTCTTGCTACTCTTGCTAGTCATCAGATCACCAGTGATCAGGAGAGCAACTTTCACATGAGGAAACAGAACCTACGCCAAGGTTGCCTCTGCACTGAGTTACAGTGCATGGTAGAACAAGGCATGAAATGTTAGAAGTTGTGAAAATATCTAACTACAAGCCTACAGACAATACTGCTGACCAGTCCTATGCCCTCTGCTTGCTTTTTTAGGCATATTGTCCACAGTTTAAGCTCTCCTTAAGATTATGCTTTTGCAAGCTCCTCCTGTATTTTTTCGCAGAAAGTGATACATACAAATACCTCCTGTATTGAGAAGGCTCTGCCTCACAAATTTTTTTTTACATAACCTGTTGGTTATACTATTTATTTTCACTTTAGCAAAGACACTATTTGTACTATAAAAAAGTTACGCACACAAAGCATTGTTTTACCATACTGGTCATTTTTATTTATTTTAGACTTTTTATATCTTTTTTGTTCAATGCAATGATGATAATTAGCTAAAGAAAAATTGTTGCTGAAAACCAAATATAGACTGGAACTTAATGGTAGTGAAATCATATTTTTCCCGTCATTTCTGTTCACATTTAATCCTAAAAATAAATGAAAAAAGAAAATTAGAATGAAAACGGTACATCTGTGTTCCATTTCAACGTCTTTTTCTTTCATAAACTAAATCTAGTTTTAGTGGACTTATTGAAATAATAGAAGTAAAAACATTCTTTAAAAATAGAAAATACGTATAGTGCATTTCTGATCAGGCTGTGGGATTGTAATAATTATTATAAATGTTCTATTTCCTGAAGCAAACCATTTACCAAAAATTGTCTGAATGCCCGAACACTGACTGAATCTGACTGGATGCAGTCAATGTTCGGCTAACAATTTTCCACCCCACTTCTTCGATTTTTTAAATAGAAGTTTGTTGAGCTGGGTGGCCAAAATTTGAGCCATGTATGGCCAGCTTTGATGAGTATGTAAGGCCAAAACTTTTTTGTAGGTTTGTATAAATTAGGAAAGCATTAGAACCCCTGACAAGTTTGTATTCCTGTCTGTAGAGTAAATTATCATAGTAGTAGGCTACTGCAAAGTAACAGGTAGATTGGTGCCCCATCGTTGGTGTCAGCGTAAGGAATTATGCCCCCATCGTTTGTGTCAGTGCTCAAGGCCCAGATAAAGGCAAGCAAAGTGTTTTTTAATAACACATAGCTGTATACATTTTTCTACTTTACAAAGGAAAATGTATTAACATTGTGTATTTTCGTTTTTAAAATATAGTTCTTACAGTCTTTTTATAACTTTCACTAATGTCTGCCCGCAATACATTGGAGCCGTAGTCTAACAATGGCGCCATAGTCATTGCCAGCTTTTAAAGTATAAACTTTGAAAAGCCTTTCTTTCTGGGGGGTTTTCTGTGCTTAATATACTGCCAGTGTGATAATGTAAAAAGACTAATGCATTCTTAAGGAAGTTCTTGTAACGTGGAGGAAAGATTGCTTTACATTTACAGAAAACAATTTCCTGTAGCCACTTAATTAGCATGCTATTTTGGGATGTAAAAAATATAAACATTTGCTGCCTAAGTCTGCACTCCATAATTAGGACTCATCTGTTCTTAGGAATGGAATTTGTTTTATTGGCATTTCATTGTGAATAATGAATATTTCCCTCTGGTTATTCTTTTGGCAGCTTATTTTGTGTTCTGTGATATAGAATAAATAGGTTATAGTGATCATTTAAAAAATATAAAATAAGCTTGAGAAAAGAGAGAAGCAAATTCAAGAGAGTGTGAATGTTCCGATGGCTTTGTGTGATATTTTTTAAGTTTAATTTTGTTAGATTATTTGAGAATAGAATGGCTTGGAGGCTTTGTACAGTTCGATGCCCTTCCTGTAATAAGCTTGAACAATTCCATAACCATGTTAGTCAGGTTACATTATGTAACTTTGCCTTTCGAGATTAGTATATTAAACAAGTATTCTATTGTAATAGGCCTTAACATAGCAGTTGTTAGAATATGATTGTTTTTTGTTGTAGAATTCTGTCTTTAAAGGAGAACTATGACGTGAGTGAAAATCACTTATCCTCATAGTTCGAGCCGACGTCTGACAATGAAACTGTCACACGTCGGCTCAATAGATTGGGGAGTGAGTGAACACATACCGTCACTCGGTCACTTCTCGATCATCTCCCTGCACAGAGTGGTGACTGTCAGCCACTGCTCCCTGCAGTGATCCCCCCCCTCACCGCTCCTATCTTCCAGTGCTGAGTGGAGGAACGTACGGGAGAGGGGGTACAGCTGGCTCTGCCTCTAGATAGGCAGAGCCCGCTGTCACTCACGCAGCTGGGTGGATCTCAACAGTAATGTCGGGATCCGTCCCGTCTGCAGCAATTTAGGTATACCGCGAGCTGTAGCTTGTGATATACTGAGCTTTGGGTCAGGATGCTAGTATATGTCCCCCCATGACCCTTAAGAGAACTATGGGGAAAACACTTACCCCCTAGTTCTCTTTTAACCACTTAAGGATGTAATGTAAGCCTGGAGGACTTCAGTTATAGCTGACCTAGCATCAGGTATAGTATTCTATGTTAAAGTCATGCATGGTAATGAGTAAGTGCAATACTGATAGGTATTTATTGCCTTTTAAAAATAAACATCATCCTGGATCAGCCTCTAGCTCCTGGACCAAGATGTTGGCTCAAAGATTACACTAAGTAAATCTTGGTGCCTGCTCAGTAGTCTTTATGTTCTTGGCAGTGTGTATACGTGTCTCACACAACTCTGCCTCCCTCAACAACAAAAAAAAGTGAGGACGAGGAGAGGGAGTTAGGGAAAATGCTTTCTACCTGTAGCAGACTTATTAGTTAATTTTCCAATACTGTGATAGCTAAAATCTAGAAATGTTAACTGTGCCTAAGCAGTGCCCTGAAAAATGTACCTTTTGTCAGCAATTCCACCTGATAAAAATCACTGGCCTTCCTAGCATGTGAGTGTACCTAGACACTTTTGTTTTTTCAACCTCATAGCTGTATATCTGCAGTGTGAATATAAAACACTGCTGCTCGTGACTGCTTATCTCAGGAGATTTGGAGTGATATTTGGTGATGCCACTCCTGTGCTGTGGTTCTCCTTGCCAATGCTCTAACATGAGGAAGCAAAGCCCTGGCTTTACCTCTCTAAACAGAGACACATTGCAGAACATAGCATTGTAAGTCAGAAATGGGAGAAGATCAACTGTAGTGAGACCACAGTCAATACTGGTGACTAGTTATTTGCCCTCTGCTTACCTTTTTCTGAACACAAGTTCCAGAGTTTATTTCCTCTTTAAGTACAGTCTAATGATTCACAGAGTGCACACCAAATAGTCTCACCAAAGTGCTTTGAGCTATTGCCACCAACCCATCGGCATTCTCGGGGTTAACTAGAACACATTGCAGCAAAATGTGTCTTGTACAGAGGACTTCAAAAAGTACTTATAGTATAAAAAATATTCTTTATTTTCTTATAAAAAAAAAAAATCAGCAGCACAGCATATAAAAATTGGTGATGTTTTCGAGCCCACGCTAGCTCTTTTTTGTTGTTTGGCTTGAAAAACAGCTGTGAGCTGGAAATGTCACCACTTTTCCAGGTTGCATGCTGCTGATTTTTGATGAGAAAATAAAAGAGCCATTTTAGTAAAAACGTACTTTTTGAAGTTCTTGGTGAGGGGGAACATTTTGCTGAAAAATGCTCTTTAAGTACAGTCACATGACCTGAGCTTAACTACCACTTTTTACTGGTAGAAATATGTATTTTTTAGTTGTACTGTTGGTGTGTATTTTGACATATCAGGAATGTTTTTTATACAGACTGACTGGTTCTTTAGTATGGCTTTTAGTAAACATTGGCCATCCCCACTCTGTGTCTACACCCCTGTGCCTCCCTTGTTTGTCCCCACCCAAAAACAAAATTAAAAACCTCAACAAGACCTCAACAAGAGAGCACTAGTGTTATACTAAGAATACATGCATGTTCTTACCAGTTCTTCTAGCTTGGTTTTGCTCACTGGCTGCCATGGGTCATGCAGTCTTCCTTCCTTCAAAGGAGGCTGTGGTTGAATTGGGAACAGAGGCTGACTAGGTTGGTTTAAAATATCAGGTTTTGGTGGCTCTATTGGTCGAGTGTTTGTTGGATATTGACTCTCCTGGTTTGTCAAATAGGTTGGATTTAACGGATTGGCTTGTGGAGGTGCGAGAGGAAGCAGTGGGTGGTGAGGAGATACAGGAGCCATGGGTTGTTGAGGTATAAGTACAGGGTGATGAGGTGACAGCTTTTGTATTGCATGTGGATATGGTAGCTGTTGTTGTGGCATCATAGGTGACAAGGGAATAATTGGATTCTGAAGCCATCCAGACATAGGCTCATAGCCATAAGAGGGGTACTAGAAAAATACAATATATATATCACAATATACCTGTAGCTTGACCATTGGCATGAAAGATATGCTGATCTATGTCTGATAATGCTTTTTGTTGTTGATAATCATATATTAATGTAACTAATTATCTTTATGTTATCCACAAAAGTTAAATTATAATATAGACACTGTGATTTTGAAGACTGATTATACAAAAAGTAAAAAGCTACAGTTATCATTAAAATCTTAAATAAAAAGAATAGTGAAGTTAATATCACCATATTGTTTGACTTTCATAAACTATTGGTCTTTGTCTTAAAAGATTAAGCCCAATAGTTTGGTGACATAGACGTTGTTTGTCTTTTCTCTGCCTATAATTATTTTTTGAGTGCAAGTTTTGTAGGTATCTTTTTATTGTATGTATATATGTAGTATCGACAAATTCTGCAGCACTTTGTAAAATACATAGACTCCCAGTCTGCAAGGCAAGAGTTGTAACCACTTAGCCACCATGCTGTCAAATGGGAGACAGACGAAGTCTACCTCTTTACCTGTTCATTTGCATGGAACAAGTTTACCAGCAAGGTGAATCACTGTTCCTTGCAAATACAAACGCAGAATAAACAAGCCAAATATGTTGTAATTTCTGAGACACACAAATCGGTTTGCTCATCTCTACTATCTCGTCATATTTGGCATTGGAGTGTAAATTGTATCTGGGGCAGCAACTGATGGGAGAGATTAGTGTGCTCTGTAAAGTACAGCAGAATTTGTTAGTACTACTTAACTAAAATAAATCAAACTTGTATTTTAATAACAAAAAAACCTCATAAGAGATATGAAAGGTGTACATTATACAATTATTTTATAATATTTACAGTATGACTTGATCATGGTACATATTATGCAAAGCACATGTTTACAGCTATTGACTATTTTCAGTTTTAGAACTAAAATAAAATACCTTACCTGCTGTTTCATCATGGACTGATACCATTTTAAAGGTGTTAAAATCTGAAGAAAAAAAGACAGTTAATATTCACTCTGCACTGTTTTTGTGCTGTGTTACCAGTACCCTGACTAAATATTACCTGCCACACAATTTGTCAAACCTAATTTATCAACTGAATTTACTAACACTCAACATAGTGCTTACCTGTTTTTTACCCTCAAAAATATGACTTGACAAATTGGTCATGAAATTATACCATTCACAAAACTTGCATACTCTGCCACATTTAAAGCTTCTGTGCTGGACAGTCTGAAAGAACTAGAATAAAAGTGATATTAAAGTCAAACCTATTTTAAGCTATTTCACATGCTGATAAAATCACTTACAATGGATGCTGCTCCATGATGTTTAAAAGTTTTAGAGGGTTATTCACAAAGCTGCCAAAGACAGCCGAGTGAATAAGCGACCCGAAGTGAATTGAGCCGAACGCTGTTCACTTCAGGCTTGTACGGCTGATTTCAGCCATAGATCGGCTGAAATCAGCCATACATCAGCTTGCTTTGGCTGGCTTCGGTTGCTGAGCATGTTCGGCTGAGCCGAAGTGCAGAAGGAGTTCGACTCAGCTGACCCAATATCTGGATCGGCTGAGCCGAACCTCTGGCAGGCTAGGGCCCGAATGGCAGTGAGCGCCGAGCGGCATTTGGCTTGGCTATTCTGCTCGGTACCTCCGTGGTACCGAGCAGAATAGAAAAACTGTGGAAAAAGTAGAAAACAATCTTTAAAAATATGAATAAATGATCAATTTAAAAAATAAATAAACATTTATTTTAAAAAATATTTTTTTTAAAGATTATTGAAAAAAAAGAAAAAAAAATTGAAAAAAGAAAGAAACAATTGGGTGGAGCTTGCAGTGACAGCTAGCTTTGCCCAACTGTTTCCTATTGGCCGGGACCTGTTAGAGTCTTCTAACAGGTCCCGGCCAATGAATAACAACTGGGCGGAGCCGGCCGTGATGTCACGGCAAGCCCAGCCAAGTTGTCATTGTTTAATGACAGTTCAGCGTCCCCAGGTTACCTGGGGACGCTGATCTGTCATTGCAACTGGGTAGGGCCAGCCGTGAGATCACAGCTGGCTCCACCCAGCTGTCAATTTTAAGGCCTTCGGGCCATTCGGGTTTCACTTTGGCTCAGTGGAACCGAAGCATATGCCTTTGGCTCGGCTGAGCCTCTCGGCCAGCTTCGGGAGCTGTACGGGCTATAGTGAATTACATTAGTGTTTTAGAGTGACTCCTTTCTCAAGCAGAGTGCTATGCAATCACCCTTGACTGTGCTAGTTAAGTTGTGTGTGTAAATTTACTTTGCAAAGAATACCTGCTCATGTGCATGGAAATTTGAAAAGAAAACACGATTTTTGCTTGTACATGATTGAATAATTTAAATCAGCACAGCTTCATCTCATTCAGTAAACTGCGTGAAAAATTCACTGTGCAAAGTGAACATGCTCTACTCCTTTAGTAAATCAATCCCAATATGATCATTCTAATTCAGAAAAGTTGCCAGTTTCTTAGCTTCTCAAATGGGTTTAGATGGTTCCTTTTGGCCTATTTATGTATATATTTCATTTATTTTCAGTACTCCAAAAATAAAAGTTAAAAACTTGTATTTTTTTATTTCTTCTCAGTAAGAGCAAAAATTTGGCTATAAATATATTGTATTGTTACTTTTTTTATAGGTGGAACACACATAGTTATTGTCCACCATTTCTGCACAGTAGATTAATTCTATGCTCTGAATAGCCTGAATAACATTTTGAGCTTTTGCTTTCCTGTTATTCATGTTTATTTTTAACACAAACAGCTTAATGATCAAGAGGAGGACTTTCCACCCCTGCTGTTTCATGTGGGTTTTTAGCAAGAGAGAGGCAATATCAAGCTTTATTATAATGCACCATCTATACTTGTTCATTTTTGGTTCAGTGCGAGTGTGTCCTGCAAGCAACATTTTTTGCTCCGTTTGATCAAAATGCTTTTGCCAAGGTACGAATCAAATGCACAGGACATTAATTTTCAATGCATTTCTAAAAAGTAGGTACTCTCCTGTATAATCCCTCCTAACAGACTGATGTCCAAAACATTGTTGTGTGGAACTGACATTCTTTTTATGGGTTTTTTTTCATAACCAGTTGTTTTCTTATGATTATCTAATGTTTGCTCATAATATGCTTGCAGATTTTTTGTATATGTGTGAACCGCTTTACTATAGCTGTAGTACAAAACAAACACGTTTCTCGAGGAATGTCTTTAGTGTTTGTGGAACAATGTTTGTATGAAACTCTGTACAACCAAGGAATTGTTGACAAGCTTGACAATCACTGTGTTGTGCCAGTGGTTCGATGTAGCCTATCTCTGACTATCTCTGACTGAGTGCTAATGTTATGTTAATGAAAAATAATGGCTGACAACATTTGGAACTTCTCTGTTTGTGATTTTTATATTTGTAGGCTAAAATAATTATACTCACTTAATTGTTTCTTGTCTCACTTTTTTTGAAGAGTACCCGAGGCATGCTATTTATAGCATTATATTTTTGGATCACAGATGAGAGAAAATAAGTTCTTATTCCCTGAAGGGAGATAATCTTTTTTTCATGATTGTTAGCTATTAATGTAAAACAGATCAGCTTGATGAAAACATATCAGTATATAAACTTAGCAGTGTGTTGATGTTTTCAAAACGTTGCTTTTTTATATAGTCTATAATTATGTGTGTACATGGAGGCAAATTTATGTGCTCCTTACATATAGAGATTCCACTTTAGTGCTCCTTCTCCAAATGTAATCTGTGAGTCAAGTGGCTGATTGAAAACAATGCATTTCCTATCTGGTTCACATATGAACAGTTGTTAAAAGAAAACCTTTCCTGTGCACAAGACGCGAGATGGAGGTTGCCATTGCTACTTATTATCTACTCATTTTGTAAATGCTAGTTTTCTGGCTGTCTCTCTTATGCTCTTGCTTTGATAGTTTTGTGCCACTTACCTGGAGCAAACAAGCTTATCTGCTTTTCCTCTGACTTTACAGATATACAGTTTTTCCAGGTTAGTGACTCAACCTTACTAAACTCAGTTGGTCAGTGTACTAGGCAGACAAATAGCATCTTCAGAAAGGAATTGACAGTAAAACTGACTCAAATGGAGAGCACCCTATAAGGGCTATTCCCTCAATATTTAATACATTAGCAAAAAATAAGGGAAAACACAAGGAGTTAAAAGGTGCAATAATAACAACTCCAAATATGTGCTCACTGAAAACAGACTTTTAATATTGTCCATTGAGGGACACAGGAATATATTAATTATTAGACATTTGGGTTATATGCTTATATGTTATATGCTTCCAACCAACAGGAGGGTTGGATACTGGCAAAAATAAATAAATACCGTTAAAGGCCAGTCCTTATATAATCTTGCCTCTAACCATCATGCTTCAGTCTGTTGCTAGTGTCATAGGAGGTTGTACACCTTTTCCTCAGTTCTGCTGAGAGAAAGCTTCTCGTAATCTTATTTCTGCATTTAATTTTTTCTTTAATTGAGATAGTTGGTACATTGTAAATAATTTTTTCTTAAGTAACTTCTACCAAGACTGCTTGAGCTGGTATCTACCCAGGAGCTATCTGTATTGGTGTATCCTCAACTGCTTTGGAGGCTATACCTGGACCCCTGTTGGACTGGAAGATTGCCGGGCTAGCCTAGAATGTGACCTTCAGTTACTGGGCTCTGCATTGTGGCACTTTCCAGACCTTTGTGTACAGTACTGTGTTAGTTAGCTGAAGGGCACTCTCTAGGTCCAGAACTGTGGTACAGCCTCTGCTGTGACTCAATCTCTAGCCTGCAATATAACCTTTGGGCCTTGGGCTCTGCATTGTGGTGCTTCCAAAACCTTCATGTACTGTGTTAGCTTTAGAGTGCTTTCCAGGTCAAGAGCCTTGGCACAGCTCTGCACACGGCTGCTCCGAAGCATCAACTGGAGTCTGGTTTTCATTCACTGACCCACTGTCTAAAACCCTCATCACCACTGCTGGCCAAGGTGGTAAGCACTTAAGGCCTTGCCTAATCTTGGGCATAGCTGCTGACCACCATGCGGTGCAACATGTCTTCTCAAAGACACACTAAGGACAGCCCCGCTGCTATGGGTGACCTCAGCCCACACTCCCCTAATGGTTCTGT
Source organism: Nanorana parkeri (assembly GCF_000935625.1). Taxonomy (NCBI): domain Eukaryota; kingdom Metazoa; phylum Chordata; class Amphibia; order Anura; family Dicroglossidae; genus Nanorana; species Nanorana parkeri. The sequence goes on along the minus strand of NW_017307449.1, from coordinate 363,952 downwards.
GGGCATTTTCTATGATTTTGTCCAAATGGAAGTAATGTTTATAATGTGGAACCTGGGACCTCTATTGTTATAGGGTCTTCATCTGCGGATCTATTTCAGCTCTGCCTGGAGGGGCCTCCACCAAGTCCACTAGATAATTTTGCCCAGTTCCTAGATCATTCAGTCCGTTGGGGTTTCAAGCATGCTGTGGTGCCATTCCTGCCACAGTCTGGCCTGGACTCTGTTGGACATCACTTTAGTGCTGTTTAGTAAGACCTTCACCTACAGCATTGTTTAGGTTTTCTGCCTGTGGCAGTGCAAGTGACCTGGTCCTTATGCTGGAGGATGTTGAGGATGTTACTCTAAACCATGGATAGCCAAACTCCGGCCCTCCAGCTGTGGTGGAACTACATATCCCATGAGGGAATTGCAAGATTCTCACAGCCACAGACATGACTCCCAGAGAGAGATGCATCATGGGATTTGTAGTTTCACCACAGCTGGAGGGCCGGAGTTTGGCTACCCCTGCTCTAAACTGCAGAATTTCTCTTAGTGGCATAATTTTTGCCTTATGAATCTCTCCATCCCCTCAAGGGACTTCATAAAAAAACATTATATACAGTAAACATTATACAGAAAAATCAAATTATTCTTTCCATGTAAAATCACGCCCATGCTCATTTAACAAATAATGCCTATATTCTCTATGGCCTGACCAATACTTTGCATGGTGCTTATCTTTTACATTAAAATGATGCTATTCAGTGCTCGATGTATGTATTTCAAAGTCAGTTTTGTGAAACAAATCTAAAACATTTGTGTACTTACCTCATAACTTAGGTTGACATATCCTGGGTGCTGTGGATGAGGTGGAAGCTGCAAATGCAAATATGTGTTTTTTTTAAATGATGCAATACAAGTTGGGGTTTTCAAATGATCACATATTACGTAAAACAGAAAAACTGCAGGTATTAAGTACAGGCACCCTATCTGCAGCAGCTTCAGTGTGGTCAACTTACTTGATATAGTGGCCTCAAGTGGGACCCCTGACATCATTAAAGGGCCGCAATATAGAAAGCTGTTAGAGACAGCCTGCATGTTATATAACTGTATGTCGACTAGGGACATGCTTCAGGAAATAGTCATAGATTGGAGACATACTATATGAAACTGCGAGAGATCACTGCTTTTATAGCCCCTATGCACACACTTGTGCTTTCTACAGCACCCTTTAAAATTACAGGGAGACAAGAGTTTAGAATAATCAAAGTACTTAGGTGAATACAGATTTGGACAAAGATTCCAAGTTACATAGTGGTGAATAAAACAGTCCTCTCAGTAAGTATATGGCCAGCTTTAAAGGGTTTTTTGCTTTCAGCATGAAAATAGAAACCCCCTTTAAAGTGACACTAAACAAATGATTTAATTTTAAAAAATGCATTCAAGTACCCTAACTATTAACAAAATATAGCTTATCATGCTGTACATCCTCAAATCATCTCTGAATTGGTGCTGAATCTGTCCTTCCTTCCACTGTCCTGGTCCCTGTGTGTGTTGTAAAGTAGCCACCACTCCAAGATCACTCCCGTGATGGACTACAATCTCAATGAAAATTAGTAAACTAAACATGAGATTGTAGTCCATCACAGGAGCGAGCTTGAAGTGGTGGCTACTTTACAACACACACAGGGACCATGAGGAACAAAAGTAGCCACCCTCCAGAAGGAATGACAGTGTCGGCATCAATTCAGAGATGATTTGAGGATCTACAGCTAAGTGATACACAAATAAGATACATTTTTGTTAATAGTTAAGATGCTCGAATACAATTTTAAGATTGAACTCCTGAGTTTTGTGTATAATTCAGTAGCAGAGGTATTTGGCCTGCCCCATCATCAGGTGAACGAGCCATTGCTAGTCAGTCCAAATTAAATATTTTATGGTGGCCCAGATTTTGTTATTCATGCAAGCAGGAGCCAAACCAGTTGTTTTACACCACATATATAGACAATCATCACATTAGTTAATCTATCATGTTGGATATTTGATACCTATTTTACTAGCTATAGTCAGTCCAAAAATGAGGAAAGTAGAGAAGATTCTGTCATTCAACTTCTTTCTCCTCTATTCAAAGAACATGATGCATCGTGGAATCATAGTAATAAGAGATCTGTGAATGGAGGAGAAAGGTGAAGTGGTCGGCCAGAGGCATACATTTTAACAGCTCACAGACTCCTCCCCCTGCCGCATCTCACATCGCCCCTAGGTGTAATATCCAGTGAATGTTAGGAAGGCAGTGAGGGGGAAATGTTTAGAAGAAGAAGCTAAAGCTAAGGGGATAAACACCATTACACATACTGCATCTAATGTGTTTGGTGCTTTATCCCCTAAAAATATTTCACATTTATATATTTCAAATATTGTACCCTAACATCAAACTGAGCTTTACAGGTTTGATTATTTCTGTTCCTAACAGCAAAAAAGTATGTATTTTAGAAACCCCATTCAAAATGTAATCCGTTTTCATCTGTGTAAAAAAAATGAGTATCTAGTCCTTCACGCATAAAATGTTGTTCCAGCAAATAACTGATTTCCCAATACACAAGGAGGAGCAAAGGATTACAGTAAACTGGAGAAATATATGGAAAATCTTTGTTATAATCATCAATTCCAGTTTCTACACAGACATCTATAATCCATTCTGCGTTATAGGCCTGATTCTCATTTATTCCATGAGCCCTGTGCATGCCACACCTTCTACAAGTCCTTTATTATTACTGTCATTATTATTACTACTACTGTTGTTATGCTCAAACAGAAATACTGAGATATGGTTAGAATGGTGATTTTTTTTCCAGTCTGGTTTGTGTTTATTACAAATGCTGATTCAGAATCGGGAGAATGAAGGTCGAAATACAGTCAAGCAGCTTATTACACAGCTGGGACACAACATATGAGAACTATATTACCTGCCAAAGGATTTGTAATTTTGTTCAGCCAGTCTTGTGATACTTTCAGTCTTGTGGCACAATTAATATATAGTATAAGCAAGCCTAGACCTCTTCTGCTATTAAACTGCACAATTTGATCCAGGACACACCTCTAGCCTGCTATCTGGGCAATAAAGGAGCAGCACACTAATAAATCATCACTCTGTTCACTTTGCTTTCTTCTCTCTGCAAGCTTTTGGTGTTAGAATGACAGCAATGCTGCACTGCAATAGCGCTTGATTGGCTCCTAATGTTGTTCTTCTCTTTCCCAGTCTGAATATTGCCGTGCAGGGTATTATAGGGACCAAACATACTAAGGTATTCATGTATTTATATATGTTAAGTGATTTGTATGGATATTTACTTGCATAAAAGCTAAACTCCAGGATAATCAAATATTGTCCAAATAAAAGAGTCATGTGTATTCTTACTTGAATCTTGGTGTGATTTTCTGTATTTCTTCCAGATCCATACATAATCCAGTGTGCAACTGCCTCTGTGTAGGAGCCTCCTGTGATAAAGACCAGTCACTGCTGTTCTCTCTCCTTGTGCAGAATGACTGGTCTTGTATCCGCCCCCTCCTTTAGTGTTCTGCAAGTAGCCTGCAGTGATTGGAGCCTGCTGAGCCCCTCCCACAGCTCTGCTCTCTACACAGGCTCTGTACAGTACCGTGATAATGCCACTGCTAATTTTACAAGGTAGAAATCATGTAATTAAACCTAAAAAATTGCTGAACTACTTCTCCCAGTGGGCCTGCTGGTAGTAGCAATGAAAAACAATAAGTGTCTTCTACTGCAACACCCCAGCCATGAACTGAAGCACTTGTACACTACTCATTTTTTCTTGTTCAGCCCCAAGAGCTGAACAAGTTAAATGCATGATTCCCCCATCCATGCTAAATGGGGGAGTGCTTGGCTAGCATCAGAACTTCCTTACATGCGTTCCCTTACACAGGCAGTGTAAACAAACCCTACCAGTAATATATGATCTGTATCCAATTAATGTCATGTTTGCAGCCCAATCCCATCCAATACTTGTTTTAGCTGTGTCCGGCCTGTTCGTCAGTTGTCGAACAAGCAGGCCACTCACTCGCCGAGAATCGTACGATTCCCGGCGGGTTTTCCACACTGCTTGTTCGATGGAAGACGTGCGACCGTACAGTAGAAATGGTCGCACGCCTTCCATACACGCCTTCCATACACGCGGGATTTCCCGCGATTCTCGTACGAGAATCGTACAGTGTATGGGCACCTTAAGGAAGAGTTGAACCTCACCTCCTGTCCCAGTAACAACCATCACCTGCAGTGAGGGGAAATGTGGATGTGGATACACAGCAATACAAGGTGGATAGTTTTTTTATCATCTTTATGTGCATGTACAGTGCATTTTTGGCTAATAATAACATGTAGGCAAGTTGTAGGAAAGTTACTACCACTACCGAATGCATAGAACTCACAGGTAAACAGAAAGCAGTTCCAAGGAGTGACATCAGCATAATCCAGGACTTCATGATGATACAAGGCAGTAGCTTACACCTGTAGATGGAATGAAAAAAAAGTATATTTACAATAAAACCAAAAATTCTAACTTTTCAGCACACTAGACCCTTTGTTGAATGTAGTGTGCGGCTCTACATCAGTAAATACAGTATATATGGCTACAAATAACTGACTTTGCTACAAATACCTGACACCTACAAATCTAAAAACACCCTGAAACTTTTAGCACTCCATGGCTTAAACAGCCCTGCCATGAGCCTCTCACAGACACTTTCTACATGTTCGTAGAAAACATAAGACTCAGTGACTAATTGCATGTAATCATTTTTGTCCTCCAGATCTTTAAGATATGTTCGTCCATTGTTATATACTTGTAATGTACAAATTTCTTAAAGATCCATGTAGTCTGTGTTTGGGTTAAACAACCAGATCTTTGGGTGTATTTACTGACAAGCTTTGTGCACTATCAAGTCTAAAGTGCAACAGAAAGAAAATCCTGTACCATCTCAGAGCAGCCAATGTTTATAAAGAGTGAACGCCTGCCAGCTGACTTAACTTAGAGTTTCTTTGGAAATCAGTGTTTAATGCCATATATCATATATTACATTGTATTTTGCATTTTGCAGTTCTGTGTGCTGGCTGTGAGCAGATGGCAATCACTTAAACTGAAGACATCATGTAGTAGGAAAACAAGGGGTGGTGGTGCAATCATGTTCCAGACTAGCAGTGTTATTCACAAAAGGATGACGTGTTTGGAGAAGGCAAGAGAAGACAATCTAGGACAACATAGCTGAACTGGAAAGTGAGCTGAATTGGAGAATTTTTCCAAATCAGCTATGTTTGCCTTCTCAAACTCTTCACCCTTTTGTGAATAACCCTGTTAGTCTGGGTGAATATTCAGAGCTGATCTTTAATTGTCTGCCCCCAAAGACGTCTGAGCACCTATGCATGTTGTTAACATGTTTGTGGAGACAGTCAGTGGTCTAAATCTCTAAGTGAGGTATTATCAAAATTGTGCCTTTTGCAGGGATTGGCCATAATCAGTCAGAGCTTCTCCTAAGCTGGCCATACACAGATCAAATTGACTGTTTCCTGCTGAATCTCACAAAATGTGATTTGTGGGTGGCCCTACCATCTCCAACTCAACAAACTTCAATTGGAAAAGCCAAGGTGCCAGGCAGAATATTGTGACAGTGACTGCACCCAATCGCATACCACCCAATTTTTGAGATGAGAAAGAGGGAAACTTTCCAGCACAATGTATTTAGATAATGGACATACCCCTGCCACGTCCCCAGTTATGTGGACCATTAAGAATTAATACGCCAAAAATGATTGGTTGAACCAAGAATTGTTTTCTTTTTTTTTTTCTTCACCATTACTTTTCCTATATTCTGGCTTTTTCATATAGTGAAAAGAGATAATTAAGAGACAGAATGAAGGTTTTAGAGAATATCACCTTTCACTGTGAAGTAGAACATTTTGATAGATTTCTGTACATGAGACCAAAAACAGGAGTAACTGAGGAGGAAAGAGGGACAGAGAATTTGGTTTAAATGAGGGACAGTTTGGAAGGTATGCATTGAAGTCCAGTCACTGTTCGGGTTCCGGCTGTCTGATTACAATAGCTGACCATGCTGTTTAGTGTGGATGGGGGAATCCAGTGATTTCTCTCACTCGGCTGAGAAATCTTTAGAGAAAGCTTTAGAATCAGGGTCATAAGATTTATTATGATCTATCATCATATTTGATGAGTTTGCAGTCTTCCCCCGGGACCTGTATAGTATTTAACCCTAATTCAATCTTCTTGCACAGTGATGTGCAGCACATTCAGTGACAGTTTTTTCCTTTGCATATGTAAAGATTACTGACTGAAATACTGTACATTCTCTACAGCAATAATGATTATTATTGTATTATTGTTATACAGGATTTATATAGCGCCAACAGTTTGTGCAGCACTTTACAAAATGGGGAGACAGTACAGTTACAATACAATTTCAATATAATAGGGCTAGGAGGGCCCTGCTTGTGAGAGCTTATAATAATGAACACTCCTAATACCTGCAAATGTTCACTATTACGGAGAAGTTAACCCATACACTGCCTGATTCTCAAAGGAGCTGTTCTAATTTGTTGCAGCAATTGCAAATATCAGGACAACCTAATGAGGTGTGGATGACTCCATCACTGCTTTACACAGATGTATGTGTGTGGAACACAATCTATACCACTGATATGGTATTTAATTACATTTACTATATCCTTATTACTATTTTCACCACAGTCATTACCACCATCCTGATCTTGCTTTCATTTAAATACCTATACAAAAAAAAGTCATCAACTAGTATTCAAGGGACCAGTGGAAGAGAATGCTGGAAGAAAGACATTCGATTATTGTCTCAATTGAAATCTTTTTTCCCAAACACGTGTACAGCTTTCCACATGTCACAAAACATTGAATGCAGCAGGTGCAGCAGTGCTGAAGGCAGGCATGTGGAAAAGAGTGGGTGGTGAAATATGCTGGAGAAAGCAACATGTTGAAATGAAATATAAACACAGTTATTGCTCATGGGCACGTGCAACTCTATTTTCTGCTGTGGTTCCAATGTTAGGAAACTAGAGTGTAGCTTTCAATTAACCGAGCAAGATGCAGGTGCATAAAAGTATTTGGGTAAAAGGCAATATCTCAAGTGTGTGAGCTTCCAGACGTGTAGAAAGTACTAGTCTTATGTGCTATTTAATGCATTAGGCACTGTAACATGCAGTGATTTGCAGATTCCACATCTGTATATTGCTACCACAAGACTTTAATTAGTAGGTATCTACGGCAATAATGAATAGTGACCAGCTAAAAAAAGTAAAAAAAAGTATGCACTGCTTTTTTTTAATCGCAGCGCACGATATTGAGGTACCGTGGTGCGATCGATCACATTGCGCACGGGAGGTGTGTTTGGGTCTCCATTCAAATGCGTTGTACAGTACAGTGTGTTAATTGCAGAAAAGCATAATTAAGCGGTGTGAATGGGTCCTCAGAGCTGTACTCGGAATCATCAAGGATCCTTAATGCTATCAGTTTGTATTTAGTGATTCGGTTGTTTGCAATTACACTACTTTTTGCATAAAAAGATATATCAAAGAAGGATTCTAAGAAGTTCCTTCAGATATATGTGCTTCCATACTATTAATCTATAGGGATGAGAAATAAACATGCAATTTTAAAGGGAAGTCATTAATGTGTTCTTTCTATGGGGTCTATTCACTAAGCTGCCTTAGGCAGCTGAGTGACTAACCGACCCCAAGCGAAGTGAGGCGAATGCTGTTCAGCTATTCACTTCAGGCTGGTACGGCTTATTTTGCTGTATATCGGCTGAAATCAGTCATACATCGGGTTGCTTCGGGTTGCTTCGTGTGGCTTCGGGTCGGCATGCTCAGCATGTTCGGCCGACCCGAAGTGCAGAAGGAGTTCGACTCAGCCGATCCAATATCTGGATTGGCTAAGCCGAACCTCCGGCAGGCTACTTGCTGCTGTTCGGTCTATTCTCTTACATGCCAAACAGCAGTGAGTAAATAGCCGAATGCCGCTGAGCGGCATTCGGCTGTTCTGCTCGGTCCCTCGGTGGAACCGAGCAGAATAGAAAAAGTTAAAAAAGTAGAAAAAAAACTAACAATTGTGCTCCACCCAACTGTTTTCTATTGGCCGGGCGGTTCTGCTGCCGTCAAAAAAAAAAAAAAAAGAACACACCATAGGAATGCATAGGTAGATTCCTATTGGCTATTTCACTTTGCAATAGCTAATAGCAAACTAGCTATTGCACCCGCCCTCTGCTGCTGTCAATCACTAGAGTGGGGACATGATGGAGAACTGCAGGTCCCCCTCTGCTGATTGACAGCAGCAGTGGGCGGGTGCAATAGCTAGTTTGCTATTGGCTATTGCAAATTGAAATAGCCAATAGGAATCTAGATATGCATTCCTATAGTGATTTTTTTGTTTTTTTACCAGGTAACCAGGAACGCCATCTGTCATTACACACTGAGAACACGGAGAGGCCGCTCTCAGTGTGTAATTACAGCGTCCCTGGTTAGCTGGTAACCAGGGACGCTGATCTCTCTGAAAGTGGCCGGAGCCAGCTTCGGCT
>NW_017307449.1:295074-352800 GCF_000935625.1 Nanorana parkeri | reverse complement strand
AAATGCGCGGACCTCTGGACCCTGGGGCACAAAATTACCCTGCAATGGTACTTTACACCGCTTAAGCTGAGCAAGATGTATCCATCAGTCACGGCAGACTGTTGGAGACACTGTGGGCGAATAGGAAGCTTGTATCACATCTTGTGGGAGTGCAGATGTCTAAGGAGTTTTTGGCGTCAAGTTTTCCAAAAGATCTCTCGCACCACGGGATGTGTTGTGCAGCCATCACCCGCACTGGCGATCCTATCACTGGGTGTTGACTGTTTCCCACCCCAGTATCGGATCCTAGTGTCCCACATACTGCTAGCGGCAAGGTTGACTGTAGTGCGCCATTGGAAAAGTTTAGTAGCACCAAATATATCCGAAACGGTAGCTATAGTGAATTTACACTATCAACACGAGCGGATTATGTCATTTCAAGATGGTTCCACAAAAAGGTTTTACGATGCCTGGTCGTCTTGGCAAGGCTAACATATATCTCCGTGCTCTATATACGTGAAAGATGCTCTATGTCTTGAGTACTTGGCTTTCTTTTCCTTTTCTTTCCCTCTTCTCCCTTGTCTTCCAATACTGTACGTACCTTCCCCGGTTACTACCTTACCTCACAATGTAAAAAGTGGGGTTATTTGGAGTTGTTGCTTAACATATAACTGCAACTGTTCAACACATGTTTGTATTCTACATATTGTATAACTTGTGATTGTTAATTCTCCACAGAGAATTGGTTTTGTCAATGCTGAATTGTGTTAAATAAAAAAAAAAATATTGAATTTAAAAGATCAGGTCATGGAGAACTTCCGAGACATGTAGCTGTGCCCCGGCTTGCACAAGTGTCGGAGATTTCTCCAGATACTTGTTTGGAGCTGAGGCCAAGAGGAACAGGGAGAGTGAGGTGCAAGACACAAATCAAATACATTACACAGATCATAAGTATAGAGGTCAAAGAAGGACTACAGGCAGAATTTGTATTAATGCTTGCAGTGTAGCTACCCTCACAGTGCAAGGGTTAACAACTTGTTTTGGTCTAGGTTGGATAATAGAAATGTTATTCTCACCGGAACCTGTCGACTGTGACAGTGCTCCCTCCAGCCTCTCTCTACGCTCCTGTGATGGTAGGTCCCTCAGTGTCCTCACATCCTATACACAGTGTTTTGGAAGTGATGACTCAGGGACTTTAGATCGCAGCAGAGGTGAAGAGAGGCTGGAAGGATCAGTCTAAGAGCAAGCCGGCTCAGAGGATCGGTAAGTATAACTTTTTCATTTTCTTTCCTAGACCAAAACGTGCAGACAACCCTTGCAGTGTGGGGTAACCCCACTGCAAGGGTTAATAAAAATGTTGCCCAAAGTTCTTTTTTAAGGTATTTTAAATTATGAAAACAGTAAACTAGGATATGTGTAAATAAAATTCCATACTATTGATTTCTGGATGATTACAATTTGTGATATGCTAATTTTAAAATTGTTTCCTTTTTTTCTTTTTTGAACTAATATATTGTGAGCTTGTTCTATTAGACCTATTAACAAAAGAATATTATGGAATCTATGCTCAATCTAAGTCAAAGCAACATAGAAAATATAAAATATTGACCTACCTTTTTATCTTGAGTTCATGAGAAGTGCTTGGAAGATGTGCAGAAGGATGAAGCTGTAAACATTTAAATCTAACAGTTACTTAAGCCCAACCAATCACCATTGACTGGTAAACGAAGATGTCAGCACTCTTATTATCACTGGTTGATGATTGTGAAGTGTTAGCATGTTTACTGCTACATAAATACACTTCTCTTCAAAGGCAATACTATATTATTTAGAAAGTGCATTTGACAAAGTCAGCTAACTTACACCCAGTTATTTATTTTTCTCTAATTGTCCAGGGATGGAACTTGATGATTATGTTAGAAATAAATGCTGAAGTACAGGTACACATTCACTATGCAGTCCTAAATCTAGCCATGCAATGCCCATTTGTTCTTACATGTGATGCATCTGATCTAAGCATTACTTTCTACGACTGGGCCATTCAGGACCTGTGGCATTTTAAGGCTTTGCTCATACTATTTTTGATGCAGAAGTACGTCCTAGGTTGTGGGTATTGATGGTCGATAAAAAAACACGGGCAGGAAAAAACAGCCCACTGTCAACTTTGATCGCTATTTGCATCTTAGAGTGAGGTTCATGGAAACTTTAGAAAGCATGTGAAGGCAGGAGGGGCCTTCTGTAAAAACCAGGAGGACTTTATATAGGTTCAGTTTAATGTTAAAATTTCATGGTCTCTTTATGATCTAGCATTCAGAATCAATACAAGTCAGAGATGATGAGTAGTTTGTAGGGAAGTGTTCAAACTGTTTAGAGCAATACAAAAGTATGGTATTGGAACAGTATCAAATAATTGTGAGGCTCTAATGTGCTAATTTTCCTGTTCAGAATTGATATCAAATGTTTAGCCAAGGCAGGGAGAACATCTATTTCAGCAATAAATGATCTAAAGGAAGATGAGTAGATCACTCTCGGTATAGTCTTACTAGTGTGTGTGCCATGAAACTTAATTCTTATTTTAGAAGCAAACTCTGCTCTAGGAAAACATATTTTATGAGGTAAATGTTGAAATGCAATTGTTTTGTAAGTGATGTGCCATGGCCTTGTTCACACTGAAAGTGTGTGCGTTCCAGAGTGGTAGCTGCTGGAACGCACCGCGATCGCTGAGAAACTTCCCCTTGCGTTTTGGGGCAGGAGGGGGCGTGGCGGTGCATTGTATTCAATGGCACCGCTTCCACACACCCCCCCACCCGCAGTGCGATCGGACGCCTGGCAAAACTTTGCCAGCGTTCCGTTCCACTGCGGGCAGGGAAAAGCCGTGATCTGAGCAATCAGCGGTTTGTGATCACTCAGTTCTTGAGCTATAAAGTTGGCATGTGACAAGTGTCACACACCAACTCTAAGTATTAGGAAGAGTACATTTTACTCTCCCAATACTTCTTCAAATGTCTGCATTCTGTTTCCAGTCATTAACTCACTAGTAAACAATTACAATGTCTGTATTGTATCCCCACAAGTTGTGCTTACATTAAACATATTGAGCTGCCTGTATGCGGGAAATTCATCCATACACACTTGTAAGCATTAACACAGGAATCTGTTCTATTTTTTTCTGTTCAGCTCGCAGGTTGAACAAAAAAAAACAAAAAACGGAATTGTGTATACCCGGCTTAAGACTGTATATTTATGGTGCTAGCAAGGACAACCAGCAGTAGAAACCTAGTATAGCTTTCTGTTAGGTGAGAGATTCATGGTACCATGAGCACCTACTGTACAGGGCACAGGCACTACAAAAGTAATGTCCTTCTGACAAGATGTCACAAGCAACACCAAAGCGATGTTAGAGGCATAGATTGCTCTGAGAATCCCTGGTTTTCAAAATGCATTAGACAGGGCTTATAGTTTATAACTAAACCAGGTTCACATTTATTTCAGAAACTACATCCCGTGTACTTTCACATATTATTACTTTTTCATCTTCTTAACAGGTGTGTGTTTTGTATCATAGTGTTAATTTGAGACTTATAAAATTAATGTGTCCTGCATTCCAGCTGTAGGTGAGAAAAATGTTTTGGGCAATGGCTTGTTCCTAGGCCTGGAATCCATAACAGCTTGAAGTGCTACATTTCGCACATTGGCTGCAGCAGGCAATTACTATCTGTCATGGGTTCTGTGTGCAGTATGTTGGCTCACTCAGAGAACTGGCTTATATCAGTATTGCTGTAACTCTCTGTTTTTGCCAAATAATTAGGTCAAAGAATAAGTGTAATATCACTTGGGGCTATGTCCTCACCATAAGCACACAAAGTATATATAAGCCTGTCTATTAACCATCTGCTGTCTTCAATATTACTAATTGTCTTGAACTTTTATTATTCAAGATCAAGTGCTGAAGTCTAGTTAAAGCAACATATTTTTGCAGGGCTATATAAGGGTAGTTTTTTTCCTGTATTAACATTTACTTATTTTGGCTGCATTAATTTTCTTTTTCTTTCTGCAAATACAGAAATATGATACACACATACATTGTGTTGTATATGTAAAGATGTAAAGCCAAAAACCAGTAAGATTAGGTCTGCACAGCCTCGTTAAAGTGATGATGGATCTATGCAGTAAATGCGTTTCTCTCAGATTCTCAGCAGATTCTGTCAGTTCACTATTGCCGCTTTAGTTCAATGGAAAATGTGGTAACTGAATCTGCTCATATATGCAAATGGTGGATGACCATTTCTATTGCCTAGAAAAATAGAAATGGTCAATAAATGTGCATATTGATTGAATGTGCAGTATTTTTGTATATGTCCCTCCTAAGGGTCTACATGAGAATGGTACTGCACCAGAGTTTCTCTAACCTTCATTATCTCTTAAAGCACATTGACATAGTAACCCATAATCATGAGCTTTAAGGATTATGGCTCAGCAGTTTTCAACCTCCTTTACTGAAAATGGCAAACACTCTTTCATGACATTATATAGACAGCTTCTGACTTGCTCCATGGTCACTTGATGTGTGTAATGCTGTGTCTAGAAAGGGAAGTAGATCACTGCATTGACCTCAAATACATTAATGAAAACAGTTGCCTAAAAACATGTCAGACTAAAAAGAAAGTCTAAACCCTATCCAGCCTGTTTGTGATGCTACAAGAACCTGTTTAATGTTGTACCCTTGATAAGTGTTCATGTCCCCCTCCTGTTTGGAACTAGTTGACATGGTTGCTAGCTAGACAATTTTCCTACTAAACTTTACTAGGGCACAACAAGACTTACAGTAATTGGAGTTAAAGGAAGCACTTGCACATATGCACATAATTGTATTTGACTTTATTCTTTCTTTTCGATGCATGATTGTTTCAGGTCAGTGACTTAGAAACTCCTGAAGCCAGTACATTAGCAAGTATTTGTTTGTGCTGCTACAAGAACCTGTTTAATGTTGTACCCTTGATACGTTTTCATGTCCCCCTCCTGTTTGGAACTAGTTGACATGGTTGCTAGCTAGACACTGCCTGCCTCTCACTCTACTGCTCAATTTAGTTTCACTTTCCAAACAGAGACAGGGCTTAGTAAGGTTGTTGTTTTCCTACACTTCATAAGTATGGAAAAACATGCTTGGTATTTCACTTTTCTAAAGTAAACATACATTGGATTCAACTTCTAGGTCTTATTGAAGAGTTAAACTGCCTGTGGATTCCACCAATTTAGAAAGTGGGCATGCTGTCCACACAGACTGGGATCTAAAGTGGTATGTCATTGCATATATTGGCAATTAAAACAAAACACTGTTAAAAAACGGTAGTACTGACGTATACAATACTTACATGGAATATCACAATAAAGAAAATAATAGCCAGTTATAAAAGAAGAACACTGAAATTGAACAATGCATTCAAATAACTATATGTACACCTATTTATCAAACTAGCTTCACTGCTTTTTAGAGGAATTTGGACATGCTAATGTTCACCCTTCCTGCAATTTGCTGTTATCCAAAATTGGCAACCTAAGGCATATAAAAAGGCATATAAATTAGTCACCATGGTGACCAAGGTAGTTGCGCTAGGATATATGAAAAAATCAAAAACCAAAATACAGAAAAAATAGGAAAAGATATAATAGTATCAAAAATATAAAAATATCAAAGTATCAAAAAATGTAATCCAAAAGATTATAATCCAGCTGCAGCAATATCTATCGAAGTGATCAATTGTGAACCAGTGTGCTGCGCTTGGTATTGCAATACGTGCTATATTTATACCACAAACGAAACCAATATAAGTGATCAAAGCCTACTTGCAACTAAATGCAATCCAAAAGTGCATATGTGCATGGACGTTAATAAATACACGTGTCGTGCATGGACGTTAATAAATACACGTACACATATGCATTATTCATTAACTTATTTAACTTATCATATTTAACCTATCAGTTTTATATTCGTACTTTCACCATATTTATATGACACGGGTATTTATTAACGTCCATGCACATATGCACTTTTGGATTGCATTTAGTTGCAAGTAGGCTTTGATCACTTATATTGGTTTCGTTTGTGGTATAAATATAGCACGTATTGCAATACCAAGCGCAGCACACTGGTTCACAAATTAGTCACCATATTACCCATGCTACTACCTCATAACCTCATAACTGCATACTTCATAGCTACCTAATTGCATAATATATACCATATTGTGACACTGAAGCCTGCCAGAACACCACATATCATTCTGGGCACATTCAGTGCTAGCTTTTGTTGTTGTCATCTCAAGGTCATACTGTTATCCGTGTCGGTTTTTGATGTAGCCTTGTCATTTGTTGAAAAGAGGGTCACAAGTTTAAAGGTGTTCATGGGGAATAACCTCTGGCTTGTTATCTGTAGAATTTTAGCAAGATTTGACCGCCTGAGGAATCCTATATCTTGCTGGTTAAATTCCTGTATTTGTTAAAGGAGAACTATGGGGTCAGTGTTTTTCCCCATAGTCCTCCCGTTACCCTAAGCTCAGTATACCGTGAGCTACAGCTCGCGGTATACTGAGACGCCGCAGCCGGAGCGGATCCCGACGTAGATGACGGGATCCGCCCAGCTGCGTGAGTGACAGCTGGCTCTGCCTATCTAGAGGCAGAGCCAGCTGTCCCCGCCCCCATCCGTTCCGCCAGTCAGCGCTGGCAGATCGGAGAGGGGAATCCAGCCCCTCCCCCTGTCACGGCAGAGAGCCGTGACAGGATCGAGAGGCGAGCGAACCCGGTATGTGTTCGCTCACCTCCCGATCTACTGAGCCGACCTGTGACAGCCTCATTGTCACAGGTCGGCTAGAACTATGAGGTGAGTGAAAAGCACTCACCTCATAGTTCTCCTTTAAGTAAAAAGCCGCCTTCACTTTTGCAGCTCCATGGCATAGAATCACTGCTGTTTTACAAATGTTCAGTCTTGTACTCGAGTAAATTCACAGAGGCATATTTGCCCAAGGTATCAGTATGAATAATGTTCCATTAGTGCTTGCGATTAGATATCTATAGAGAAATTGAACCCTAGCTCTTGACAATTTTCCTACTAAACTTTACTAGGGCACAACAAGACTTACAGTAATTGGAGTTAAAGGAAGCACTTGCACATATGCACATAATTGTATTTGACTTTATTCTTTCTTTTCGATGCATGATTGTTTCAGGTCAGTGACTTAGAAACTCCTGAAGCCAGTACATTAGCAAGTATTTGAGGTGACTAGCGCTATCTGATGAAAGTCAGCACTCCCAGCTCTCAATTTATTTTAAAGAAGCTGTGCCCAAAAAAAGTAGGCAGCGGGCAAATTCACTAGTATTGCGTGTAGGCTCCTTGCAGCTGCTTTTTTTTCACAGGACTGACATACTCTTTGTCTGGAGGCCATCTTGGTAAAGGAGCAGGGCTTTGCTTTCTGGTGTCAGAACTGACTGGTGATCTTATAACTGGTGGGGAAATATTTAAGAAGCAACAGAAGAGAGCAAAGATCTACAAAATGAATGAATAACGGGATACTTGTACTGCAGGTCCTTAGGTGCTGCTACATCTCAGGTCCTCAGAAGAACAATGAGCAGCACAATAATGACATTAGCAAATCTCACTCCCCAAACTTTAGATGTGCAGCTGGGTACTGCTTAGCTACTATTAACTTTTCTAGATGTTCCCTTTAAGAGAAAAAAAACTTTACTGAATATAGGTCCATGTTAAGTCATTGCAGTGGTTTTAAATAGTGTTCTGGCAATCCCAAAATATACAACTTCTTTAAACACATATTCTTGGTATATTTTTAAGGCCAGTGTCAAACAGGTGACTATTTTGCTGGAGACAAATTGCCAACGGCAGCATTGCTAAGAGTGTTTCTGTCTGTCCTGTAGAATCGCTCCCTTGCTAGCAGAGCCAAGCAGATGTCCCTCCATCGCTAACCTTAATGCTGCTGAATTTTGATTGCTAGTGAGAGAGGGATCCCTTAGGGACAGGCAAACAACCTATAAGTGATCCTGCCACTGGCACTTGAGGCAGATCACCAGCAGCAGAATCGCTAGCAGTGGACTTCCCTATCTGGCATCAGCCTAAGTGTGCCATTTTACAGAAATATAAACAACGGTATAATTCATATCACAAGATATGCTTATATTGTCAAGTTCACTTATAATTGGAGACAGTTATACTTTGTAGAATCCAAATTCCTAAAATAATTTGTGTGGTCTGTGTGATAATAATATGATTGGAAAGTATGTCCTAAGTGTTTGTAAATAGATTTTAAATATTTTCCACAGTTTCACAGTCATTAAACTATTACCAAAAACCAAAATCAACACATAAATCACACGCAGTAAACAGTTGGTGATGTTAAGAGCCAAAAGCTTAATTTAATGAGATTTCTATGAATGTTTTGTCAGAAAAATGTACAGCTTTTCCATAAATTATTTTTCCAGGGAGCATGCATTTCTATGTTACATGTGCTCTTGTTTAATATGGGTCTAAAAATTCTGGGTGTACTAGGTAATCATTATATACAGGGTGTATAAAAACTGCAGGCAGTTGTAATTTATATGTTGCAGAAAACTGGATGTGTTGTAGAAAACTACAACACATCCATTGGAAGCTGGTGGCTATGGGCAACATTTCCAGTTTCCTTTTCTGTGTGTTTCCATTTTGTATTACTACAACAATTGTCACCGCGACAGGAAGCAAGCTAGGATCTCCCTAATGGAGTCAAAGAAGGCAGTAAAAAGAGGTTCTAACCCTTCGCACACTATAATTAATAAAATAAATATTATAAACAGATTGGAGCAACATTCACAATATCTATTCCCAGAGAATATTTGTACAAGTAATTCTGAATTGAGAAAGCTGGTCAGATGACCAGTAAAACGTCTTCAAGAAAAATACAACAAGTCCTTTTTTTACAGAAGCACCTTTAAGGAATAAGTAAACAAGGCGACACAACCCACTCTCTAAAAAACATTAGATTTGGCAGCTTCAGTGGAGCATACCTTAATGGTAAAAATGTAATTAGAGAGCGAAAGGAAAGTTTTTATAAATTAATTAAATCTCTCTATTGAATAGATATTGCTGAATTATGTCCACCTTTAGAGAAAATGACAGAATTGGTGTTTCTGAAGAAAATGGTGAAATGGTCTTTAAAATGGTAACTTTTTAAGAAAGAAATAGTAAATCCAGTGCCAGCTCAGTCTTGTGACTGGGAAACAAAATTCCTAAGCTGGGGAGGGAGGGCAGTCTTGTCATCCAAGAATAATACTGATTTGTGATTTCTTGTAGAAACAAGCATCTTTTTATGACCATTCAACAGTAAAATTATTAGTTTTTCTGCCTCACTGATCAGTTGACAGGAAATAGCTACTCCAGGCACATAGTAATGTAAAAATGTCTACCATGTCTACCAAAAATACTACCAAATTCTGAATACCTTCTTAAAGTGACTGACTGAAACCTTCAAATACATTAGAATGTGAATAAGGTTCAGGATGACAGCATTTTTAATATGAACATAAGATCAAGGACAAGGGGACATGACCTTAAACTAGCAGGAGGGAAGTTCAAAACTTTTTAGAAAGTATTATTTTACTGAAAGAATAGTTAATGCTTAGAGCAGACTTCCAGCAGAGGTAGCGAGCCAGTTAACAATAAGTAAATGTAAACATGCTTATGACAAACATAGCTCTATGTTAAAAAAATAAAATAAAAACGGGGCAGACTCAATGGACCATAAGGTCTTTTTATGCCATCACTCTTCTATGTTTCTATGACAATACAATTTTTTTTCCAAGTGGAAATGTGTAATGTATTAGAACAAAGACTGCATTAGAACAAGTGTATTCAGTTCGAATAATCATTGCTCACATAAACTGCCTGACCAAAAAAAGTCACCTCCTGGATTTAGTTAAAGGAGAACTATGGGGTTAAGGCTTTTCCCCATAGTTCTCCTTAGGGTAATGGGAGGACACAAACTAGCGTCCTTCCGTCACCCTGGGCTCAGTATACTGCGAGCTGTAGCTCACAGCATACTAAGACGCCGCAGCTGAAGCGGATCCCGACAATTATGTCTGGATCCACCAAGCTCCGTGACTGACTGCTGGCTCTGCTCATCTATCTACCCGCCCCCTCCCCCGTCTGTTACGCCAGTCAGCGCTGGCGGATCGGAGGGGGAATCCAGCCCCTCCCCTGTCACGGCAGAGAGCCGTGACAGGATCGAGAGGTGAGCGAACGCCGGTATGTGTTCGCTCACCTCCCGATCTTCTGAGCCGACCTGTGACAGTCCCATTGTCACATGTCAGCTAGAACTATGAGGTGAGTGAAAAACACTCACCTCACCTCATAGTTCTCTTTTAAGCAAATAGGTAAGACCCTTCCATTGTAAAATTAGTCTAGGTTCAACAACCTTATGTCCCCATAAAATGAGGTCAGCTGGCCTGTGAGTTTACTGAATGACCAGTTTACCAGAATAATGAATCAATTGATTTTTTCTTCCCTGATGGCACAGGCATATTCCAAGATGAATGCCAGGATTCATCAGATCAAATTATGAAAGAGAAGTCCAGACCATAACCTCATTGAGAATCTTTGGGATGTGCTGGAGAAGTTGTCCGACTTTCCCATCATCACTAAAAAATGTAATCAATGCAGCGCTGGAAGGAAGTAAATGTTGTGACATTGCATAAGCTTATTAAAGTTATGTCACTGCGAATGCGTGCTGTAATCAAAGTTAAAGAGGGTCCAACTAAATATTAGAGTGTGTATCAACTTTTGTGCCTAGGCCGTGTAGATAGATTTAATTCATTTATAAAAACAGTGGTTTATATACACATCTTGACTTAGGATGACTTGACTAAGGATGTCGGTGCTCTGCCTCACCCCTGGGAATGCATGCTTTGCTTTTGATTATTGAGGCGATGTGTATTGCATCGAAGTATGTGGTTGTGTTTGTGTGTGTCGGGCAGGGTGGGTATTGAGGGGGGTACTTACAGGCATAAGTAGGAGTCTGCTTTTTATTAGATCATCTAAAAAAAATGTATGTGACATGTTTGCTTTAAATATGGGTTGCTTATGATACTTTGTTTTAGGTTATGGATGAAAAGTAACTTGCTAAAAGCTTGAAAGTAAAGTGCAAATGAACAAAAGTGTTGTTACATTTTTTGCAGTATGTCTATTGTAATTTGACAGTGCAATCAATCATGTATTGTAGTCAACACACATCATTACAAGTGTTGATTAATCTCTATGTGAGAGGACTGCACCTGCAACAACGGGCAAATTTACCATTCATGTTAGAACACGAGGTGAGGCTTGGTCTACTTACCTAAAAACCACTAAAAAAGTAATAGTTTATTGTTAAGATAACCTTGGCCTGGGTGATGTTAAATTTGCGCTAGGGTTCATCCACTAAATTGGAAACTGTTTACTTAGAGAGGTGAATGATCCCTAAACTTAGTAAATGTTGTGAAGCTCTACACTTCAATCATCCAGTCATGTGCAAGCAAAGATGATATTTATATTTTTATATTCTTTGCATTATTTGGTATTCTTTATCTTTAGTAATTCTGTCTCACCATCACCTAATTCTACAAGCAGTGCAGTAACCAAGTCAGACTAGGTCAGACTTGTTAAATTGTACTGACTACTTATTACATTACTAAAAAAAACACCATACCAGTTTGTTTGTTTTCTACCAGTGCAGCGTTAAACTATATCTTGATATTGCTGAAATCTCACTTAAGCTTTAACATGTTAAAGGAGAACTATGGGGTTAGGGCTTTTCCCCATAGTTCTCCTTAGGGTAACGGGAGGACACAAACTAGCGTCCTCCCGTCACCCTAAGTTCAGTATACTGCGAGCTACAGCTTGCGGTATACATAGACGCCACAGTATACCGCGAGCTACAGCTCGCGGTATACTGAGACGCCACAGCTGAAGCGGATCCCGACAATTATGTCTGGATCCGCCCAGCTGCATGAGTGACAGCTGGTTCTGCCTATAAAGAGGCAGAGCCAGCTGTACCCGCCCCCTCCCCCATCCGTTCCGCCAGTCAGCGCTGGAGGATCGGCGCGGGGAGGGGGGAATCCAGCCCCTCCCCTGTCACGGCAGAGAGCCGTGACAGGATCGAGAAGTGAGCAAACGCCGGTATGTATTCGCTCACTTCCCGATCTACTGAGCCGACCTGTGACAGTCTCATTGTCACAGGTCGGCTAGAACTATGAGGTGAGTGAAAAGCACTCACCTCATAGTTCTCCTTTAATATAATTTCAAGAGTCATTTTTGCAGCTTTAAATAATAGCTAGTGATCCTGCCATGAAGGTCCTTTTTCAGGCACTTCCTGTTATAGGGTGATAACTGTCTCCTAATTGTGGTTATACATTGTTTCCTTATCACATACCTCTGTTGGAGAATACAAGCAGCCATGTTGACACATCTTGCACAGGCATGGTCTAGTGTTGTCGCTAACAAAAAGCCAGTTCAGAGCAATGATGTTCAGCCAACCCTGGAATGAGTGCATGTTGACAGGAAGTGCCTGAAAGAGGCTGGATGAGATCAGCAGAACTGAGATGGAAAAAAGGTAAAAACAGTATTTATTGAATGCTAATAAAAACAAAATGCCAAGTGCAATAACCTATTGCAACAAATATATTTTTAATGGAACCTGTTAGGAAATAAATATGAAAGTTGTGATTGTTTATTTGTTCCAAGTACCTTCCTTTATTACTTAATGAATTACTGAATGTGAATAAGCTTGGTAATGCCTCATATTGGGATAGGATTGCCCAGTAGTGCCTGCTCACTTTTTCACCATCTCTCTACAGTTGAAAATCAGGGCCCTATGAGTTAGGAGAGGGAAGGGTGCATTCTTGTGATTCATTCAGCTGTGCAAGTATTCAGTAACCGTGAATAAGCTGATAAATGTCTAGTGTTGGAACAGGATGGCTCAGCACTGCCTGCTCACTTTTTGACCACCTCTGTACAATTGAAAATCAATACATAACCCTATGAGAATGGAGAAGGAGGGGGAGTAACCGTGTGACTCATTCAGCTGCACAAGTGTTCAGTGACTGCGAATAGGCTTATGAATGTCTAGTGTTCGGACAGGATGGCTCAGCAGTGCCTGCTTACTTTCTGACTGACTCTGTGAAATTGAAAACCCATACATGGTCCTAGGAGCTAGGAGAGTCTTCTCACGACTGTCAACTGTGCAAATGTTGTAAATGGACCTGCATAGGGAACCAAATGTCACAAGTTACTTGGCACATATCAGTAAAGTCAACATGGTGAACAGTTGCCAGTGCAGGATCTAGCATACCACCTGATGATTGAAAATAGTAAATATAAAGTCATATTTCCCTATTTGTTGTTTTGTTTGTTAGTCTTATACATAGTGGAGATAAAACAAACAAAACAATAAACATTTCCTTTAAACAATAAAGAGATGTGATGCTGCCACTAGTGCTTTCTCCTTGTGCAAATGGAAATACTTTCTTTGTTGTAGTCATTCATTGTAGCCCTACTGGTGCCTGGTTCAGTCTAATCGAGATCTCTTGTCCTCTTCTTACGCTTACCTGCTATAACATTAGACTGTGTGCCCTACTAACACTGCCATAGGCGAGTATTACAAGAATGGGTGTACGTTATTAGACAAATAAAACTATTCAGGTGAAATGACGCATCTTTCTCAAATTTTAGCTAGGAAACTCCAGCAGTGGGAGGACAAACTGCAGGTTAAGTGTTTTTCAAAGATATGTCATAAAAGTGGAAGCATTGTACTGAATATTGGAAGCAGAACTGAAAAGCTATCATTTACATGCTTTTATAAACTGTAGTGCCTTAGCCAGTGCTGCTCTCTTTCATTTAAATCTACTCTTTAGCCTTGGGAACGAGTACTTCAATAGGTAAAAGACACTTCAAACCTCTAGAAAGCATTAGAATTAAACAGATACATTATAGAGTAATATTTATCTAGGTGCTACTGTTTATTATACCCATTGTGCTTCTATATTAAGACATGTTTGTACTGCAAATCCAAAGCTTTAGTCCAGGCTCACTTATAATTAGATAATTAATGCTAGGAGAAAATAATTATGAAACACTTAGGAAGCAGGAATAAAACATCTACCTCTTAAAATAGCTGTCTGAATACAGCCGTCCACTCAAATTAGCAATTCAGATAAAGCCTTCTAGGTATGCACTGCCATAAACAAAGAGTTATCTTAAATATGATATTCAGTATATGGGAGATTTAAGCAGAAGACAAAAAATGCTAATTTAAAGGTAACCTTTCCTGGGAGAAACATGGAAACTGTAATTGCTATCTTCTCTTTCTGCAAACACTATTTGCCTGGCTGTAATGCTGGCCTCTTAACTCAATTCTTTAAATTACTGGAACTAGAACAAGTGTATGGATGAGGACTTCTGACTTTTCTCCAACTTTCCTGGTCTGCACACTTGTTCCACATCAGTGAATAAGAAGTTATTGAAGCCAGATGTTCATCATAGCAACAAGGCAACTAGCATTTTCAAAAGAGGTCAGCAATGCTGGTAAGGTTTCCAACATTGGAAGGAAAATTGAAAGGTTCAAACCTTATTTTCTTTACATTCCTGATCAAACTCCTTTTTGGACTATAGACAGGGTACAGTATTTAATATTTTAAAGAAGAGCAGTTTGTAGAGATTCACCTTTCTCCCTAGCCCCATTGTTCCATCCTCTGGTGATATACTGATGGCAATGGAATCTCAAAGACAAGAGTTGTTTAGATTAGTTATAGTAAATATGGTGCTATAATGGTGGAGATGTTTCTATTTAATATAATCTTTTTGATAAGTTTTGCAGGCATAGATCACATGTGGTTACGTCACAAGCTTAAATTAATCATAAAATTTTTTCGGATATCATATCATAAACCCCAATATAAGCACATTGAACAACAACCCACATAAGATAGGCCTTCCAGAGTCCATGCATGTAATGTATTTACCCGCACAGCTTTGGCCCTAAGCAACAAAGCCCCTCTGAGTCAGGAGCTTTTTCGCTTCTTAACCTCTACCTGTAATCTTTTAAAACCTGTAAACATATAAACCACCAACTATTGAACATGCAGTATATTGTGCATTTACATATGTGCTATTCACACGAATCCAGGCTGTTTAGACTCTATTGCCAGTCATGGAAAATTAAGTTCCCTGAATTGTTCTGTGGATATAAAAATGTTTCCAGGCTGCCTAGATACTATAATAGGTATAATATTTGTCTGCTGTTAATTTTATAATAGTGGATTGTTTAATTGGGAGAATGGCTGATGAACTATATTATCCCTGTCTGACAAACAGAGTGTTAAGGTGCCCATACACTGCACGATTCTCGTACGAGAATCACGGGAAATCCCGCAATCGTACGATAATCATGCAGTGTATGGAAGGCGTGCAACCGTTTCTACTGTACAGTCGCACGTCTTCCGTCGAACAAGCAGGCTTGAAAACCTTGTACGATTGTCGGCGGGTTAGTGGCCTGCTTGTTCGACAACTGCCGAACGGGCTGGTGTGCGCACGCGCACACTGTCCGTTTGCAGTGATCGGAAGCCCGCCCCTCATTGCGGTCATCGGAAGCCCGCCCCTCAGCGGGGCGGGCTTGCGATGATCCCAAGTACGATCTGCCTGTCCAAGATGGGCAGATCGTACAAGCTTTTAATAAGCTTACGACCATCGCAAGACAAAAGTCTTGCGATGGTCGTAAGGTGTATGGGCACCTTTAGGTTGTTGAGGTGTCTACAAACATACAAACGTTCTCCAATGTCATCATAGATGCCCACATAGGACAAACCTCTAAAGTCTGTTGACCCCCTTTAACCTCCCTGGCGGTTTTCCCAAGTCTGGCTCAGGGTTAACTTTCAGTACCAGGAGCAGTAACCCCGAGCCAGACTCGGGAATGCACAGAAAAGTGTCACTTACCTTGTCCCTGCGAGCCCGCATCTGAGTTTTAGTTTCGTTTTCGGGCGTCACAGCGGGGGGCAGAGCCGGCCGGAAATTCAAATGTGAAAAATGACATTTAGACAGAATACAATGTAATCTCCTATGATTACACTTATGTATCAAACTATTTCACTTCAATTTTGTCCCTAGAGCTTTGTCCAGTGCCCTGCCTGACACTTTTACTGTCCTTTCTGCCTGGAAACTTGTGAATGTCCATGGTATCCAAAAAGCGTCCCTTTAGGTCAAAAGCGGTTTTAGACCAGGTAGAAAACAGCGATAGTAAATTAGAATCACTTGCAGAATTGAGCGATTGCGATTCGTTGGGAAATTTGTGAGTGACTTTCAGTGTCTGATGTTTGGATAGATTTAGGTGAGTTATTCCTAAGATTTACTAAGAATTACCGGCCTACAATATAAAACAACACATTGTAATGAAAAACAATGTACCGCTTTGGGATGCTAAAATCCTGAATAATCATACCGCCAGGTTTTGGTCAGATGAGAAGACAATCTTTTTTCTAAGGCAATAGAAGACTCCCCCAACTAACTGCATTTTCCTGTGTGGGAGAGGAGACGTTGTCTAATTGTTATTTTTCCTGAGATAACCTGGAGTTATAGGTATAATCAGATGCTATGTGCATAGGGATATGGTGACCTCTAGATCAATGCTTCTTAAGGTGTGGGTCGCGACCCCATATGGGGTCCCGCAAGTGAACAGGAGGGGTCATGATCTGATTCCCCGGCCCAGGACCGCCATCAGGGGGGGTATGGCTCCAAACAAGATTTTTTTGTTTTCGTTTAATGTTCAATGTGCAGTGCAGTGTAGTTTTTAAGGTCACGTTGACAGAGCTTTCTTTAACCCAGCAGCAGAGGAGCACAGCTGCTGGAGGTAAAGGTAAGGAGGAAGAGGGAGAGGGGGCTTAGTAGTAGTAGTTGGTAATGACAGACACCGACCGTCCACTGTCCCGCAAGTGAACAGGAGGGGTCATGATCTGATTCCCCGGCCCAGGACCGCCATCATGGGGGTATGGCTCCAAACAAGATTTTTTTGTTTTCGTTTAATGTTTAATGTGCAGTGTAGTTTTTAAGGTCACGTTGACAGAGCTTTCTTTAACCCAGCAGCAGAGGAGCACAGCTGCTGGAGGTAAAGGTAAGGAGGAAGAGGGAGAGGGGGCTTAGTAGTAGTAGTTGGTAATGACAGACACCGACCGTCCACGGTAGAGTTGGGGAGGAAGAGAGAGACACTGTGCGACGCTGGGGGGGATAGGAGAGAGACACTCACCGATGCTGGGGGGGAGGAAAAGAGGAGAGAGACACTGATCGACGCTAGGACGCTAGGGGGGGAAGAGGAGAGAGACACCGACTGATGCTAGGGGAGGGGGGGAGACACCGACCGACGCAGGGGAAAAAGGGGAGAGACACCGTCCGACACTGGGGTCCTTTAAAAATTTCCTCGGCCAAAAAAGGGGTCACGACTGGAAAAAGTTTAAGAAGGCCTGCTCTAGATGTATAAAATATATTGACATTTTTAACATGGTCACCATTTGTTGCCTGTGAATAGCAAGTGACAAGTAGAAAATACGCAAGCAAGAAACGCTATATAATTTTGAGCACTGTTTTCCAGGGTCATATAGCTTACACGAGTCCTGCCAATATAAAACATAGCATTAGCTGATTAATGTGACCTTTATGATGTAGTTTGAGTTGACAGAAGTAAGAATCATAGATGGCAAAGTAAATTTAGGGATGTGGTTGCCATAATAGTTTCAAGTAATTTTTGGTGTTTTTACAAATGAAAGTGTTAATTTTGAAGCTCAGATATTGCGTGGACAATGTTCCTAAAGAATGAGACTGAAATGAAAACAGCCATTGCTTTTATTCACCGTCTATTTATTAGAAACCACATTTAAAGGAAGTAGAGGGGAAGCGCTACAGGAACAGATATGAGTACTATATTATTATTTTGGCAGCTGACTTGTACCCTTGTTATTAAGGTAGAGATATGACAGAGCTTTTCTTTCAGAGACATTATACACATAGAGCATTGTCTCACTGCTGCTACTTTTTCTTAATGATGGACTTTTTATTATCATTACTAAAATGTAACTTTTTTTTTCACTTTGGAGCACTTTTATAGACTAGTATGTGACCCAACACAAATATTTATTATTTATTAAGGTATCCAAAAAAGCGATGATGATGTAAGTGTAGCGACCCATAGCAGCCAGATTTCACCTTTCATTTAGTTTAGAGCACTCAGCAGAGTAAAGGCAGGTTTTAAAAGTGCCACAACATAATAATTACAAACACTGTATATTTAATTTTTACATTGAGAGTATGGGTATGAAAAAAGAAAAAAAACCATAGCAGCCAATCAGAATTATTGTATAAAGTGAAATTTGATTGGGTTCTATTGGCAAACAATAACTTTTGCTCTCATTTTTTTTCCTTTGTAAAAATGTACACTGCAGCCGTCTGCTCTATGGATTGAGAGCTGAGTGATCACAAACAGCTGATTGCTTATCTCACGGCTTCTCCCTGCAGACAGCAGTGACTGTCAGTCACTTCTCCCTGCAGGGATTGTCTCTTCTCCTCCAGCGCTCATTAGGGGGATGGACAGGGAAGGGGAGGGCACAGCTGCCTCTGGCTCTATAGAGTCAGAGCCAGATGCCAATCAAACAGCGGGGTGGATCCCGACAACATTGTTAGGATCTTTCCCGACTGTGGTGCGCCTCTGCACTGTCAGCAAAGAGCGGGCTGTAGTAAATGTACTTCTAGGACCGAAAAGTGCAGTAAAAAAAAGGTTTGGCTTTACTTATCTTTTAAGTGCCAGACTTAAATTCAGGGCAGAGAGAGAGCTGCAGGAATGTGGGGAAGTGATGATCTTCTACAAAAAGTAGAACTGAGAGATAAGACCTCTCAGTTCTACCGTGTTTCCCCGAAAGTAAGACCTACCCAGAAAATAAGACCTAGCACTATCTTCAGGGATTTCTGTAATATAAGACCTACCCTGAAAATAAGACCTAGTTCGGTGGTAGATCTCATATTACAGAAATCCCTGAAGATAGTGCTAGCTGCAGCTCCCTCCCTCCCGCACGCCCCCCCACCTGTCTGTGGCTCCCTGGATGGCAGAGCGGACAGCTGCAGTCAGGTAAGACATCCCCCGAAAATAAGACCTAGTGTCTTTTTTCGTAGAAAAAAAAAATATAAGACACTGTCTTATTTTCGGGGAAACACGGTATGCAGCACTTTCATCTCACCCCGTCCCTCCAAATGGTAAGTAAAGATGAACAGCATTTTTTTTATTACTAAAAGTTTTGCTTCAATGTTAAAACTACTGTATTTCATTAATGTTAACATATGTGATGATGAGGAAATCATTTGGTATAGAAGAGAAAAGTTTCAGTTCCCAGTTTTAAAACAGGATCCTGCTTTAAATGCATTATAGAAGAGCTCCAACAACTCATTTATTTACAGAAACACCAAGGTACAGAAGAATTAATCTATCCAACAGCCCTATGTGGCTTCTTCATCTCCTCTGCACTTTATTGCTTGCATTGTAATACAACATACACTGAATTGCCAAATGTATTGGGACACCCCTCCAAGTCATTGGATTCAGGTGTTCCAATCACCTCCATGGCCACAGGTGTATAAAAATCAAGCACCTAGGCATGCAGACTGCTTCTACAAACATTTTGTGAAAGAATGGGTCGCTCTCAGGAGTTCAGTGAATTCAAGCGTGGTACCGTGATAGGTTGCCACCTGTGCAATAAGTCCATCTGTGAAATTTCCCTGCTACTAAATATTCCACGGTCACCTTTTAGTGGTATTATAACAAAGTGGAAGCAACTGGGAACAACAGGAACTCAGCCACGAAGTGGTAGGGTACATAAAATGACAGAGCGGGGTCAGCACATGCTGAAGCACAGAGTGCGCAGAAGTCGCCAACTGTCTGCAGAGTCAATAGCTACAGGCCTCCAAACTTTGTGTGGCCTTCAGATTGGCACAACGACAGTGCATAGAGAGCTTCATGCGATGGGTTTCCATGGCCAAGCAGCTGCATCCAAGCCTTACATCACCAAGTGCAATGCAAAGCGTCGGATGCAGTGGTGTAAAGCACGCCGCCAGTGGACTCTAGAGAAGTGGAGACGTGTTCTCTGGAGTGACGAATCACGCTTCTCTGTCTGGCAATCCGATGGACGTGCCTGGTTTTGGCAGTTGACAGGAGAATGGTATTTGCCTGACTGCATTGTGCCAAGCATAAATTTTGTGGGGCTTATGGTGTGGGGTCGTTTTTCAGGGGTTGGGCTTGCCCCCTTAGTTCCAGTGAAGGGAACTCTTAAGGCATTGGCATACCAAGACATTTTGGAGAATTTCATGCTCCCAACTTTGTGTGAACAGTTTGGGGATGGCCCCTTCCTGTTCCAACATGACTCCAAGAGTGCACAAAGCAAAGTCCATAAAGACATGGATGAGCGAGTCTGGGGTGGAGGAACTTGACTGGCCTGCACAGAGTCCCGACCTCAACCTGATAGAACACCTTTGGGATGAATTAGAGTGGAGACTGTGAGCCAGGCCTTCTTGACCAACATCAGTACCTGACCTCACAAATGCGCTTCTGGAAGAATGGTCAAACATTCCCATAGACACACTCCTAAACCTTGTGTACAGCCTTCCCAGAAGAGTTGAAGCTTGTTATAGCTGCAAATCGTGGGCCAACTCAATATTGAACCCTACAGACTAAGACTGGGATGCCATTAAGTTCATGTGCGTGTAAAGGCAGGAGTCCCAATACTTTTGGCAATAGAGTGTATATGAAATCTAGATTTCTTTGAATCCAGCATGAATGTGCAAGTGGTGAAGTGGTGTTGTGCATTTAGCAATCATAGCATCTGCAGTACCAATAGAAAGGAAAGGAACTGGTGAGTCAGGCATTGACAACCAATCAGTGTGCTTGCTGAGCTTGCCAGAAGAATGTATTTGCACATTCAGGGCTTTAACAGCAGATACAGATATTTTACCGCAACAAATGTGTCCATATTTACAATATGATCATGAAAATGTATATTACATATAGTTACATAGTTGCTAAGGTTGAACAAAGACACATGTCTATTTCTGTTATACTTATTTAATGTAATGGGCTTGTCAGTGGAAGGAAGGGGGTGGGGAGGAGATAGCTCAATATTCTTTATACTTCCTCCTTGTCTACTTTGGAGTGTCTTCTTGCACTTTATTTTTTTATGGTATAGAGGATACTCTTTTTTTTTTTCTCCATTGTGTTGACCCACCTGAATGCTAGGACTCGCAAGCCAAACTTTTTTCTTTTGAAGACTGCAGTTTGTTGTACTGACTGCAGTAGGTATATGTAGTGTATAGTGAGTTTTATTGCATTTATGTTTTATTGTTGTTGGGCACGGGGCCTCCCTGCATGGTTTGGCCCTTTAAGTTGAATTGTGTTTTCTCTTATTTCAAATATCAATATTGATATTTGCCTAAATCTATGGTTCTGTTTTTTTTCATACTTTCTCAGGTCATGCACACTATCATAAAAAGGTTGACCTAATAAAAGGCAAAGGATAGAGAGGCACAATTTATTTTTACTATTTTATAAATTGGGGTTAGCATACATAACTTTGAGTTTAGATTGATGAAACGCCATATTTTACGTTGTATTAGGAAGCCATCCTTTTATAATTAACAAACTGTACTTTGCTACACTAACCGTGCAGAACCAACAACATCTACAGCACAGAACTTTATCTATCCCGTTTCCATGTCAAATAAGTTAATCATAAAAAGCAATAAAACTGGTTAGCTTTCCTCTGTGTTTGCAGTCTGTGGTCAACAACCAGGAAACAGGACATTAGTAGGAGGAATTTGATTGCTAATTATGTGCAATATATGTTGAGCATATAATATGTGTTCTGTTGTAGGAGTATTTTAATGTACTTTCCATAAATATGATTAGAGTTGTCAGCATTGTTTAATTTATTTAGTATTGCTTTATGTGATATAACAGGGATAGCCATGTATCCTGGAAACTGAGATGCTATGTCAGATTAAGCTTATATATTTTCATTGTAATAGTATCCTTATACTCAATTAAAGTGAAATATTAATTTTTGTGCTTCTACATCTTTTACACAGATGAAATTGAAATGAGTATGTACTGTCCACTTTTCAGTGATTCTACAGGGAGATATAGCTTTCACATATCAGTAGATGTTTCACTGTTTGCATTGCTCTCCACACCTATCAATCAATTGATTCACTAAAGGGGTAGAGAATGTTAATTTAATAAAATGAAAGTTCATTTTGCAAAACAACGCGTCTATTTACAAAAGGGTAAAGAGTTCGGAGAAAAAGAATAATTGGAGAAGAATTCTCCAAATCAGCTCACTTTCCAGTTCAGCTATGTTGTTCTACTGCCTTCTCAACAATCTTCACCCTTTTGTGAATAGACCTGCAAATGTTCACTAGCATTAGTGGATAAAGGGAAGCTGTGGTTATCTGTATATTCAGTCATGTGCAAGGGGAAAAAAAACACCACAGGGGATACATGCTACAAGTTTAGGGGTGCATTTTCATAGGATCAATTTATGCTCTTATAAACAACAAATAATTGTTTAAAAGATATATAAGTTAGCTAACATAAGGGGTTGCTTGGAGAACACATACACACACTTAAAGGGTACAGACAACAACAAGTATGCAATCGAAGCATACTGTGCAAAAGCTGACCTATACCAATTGTTACTATACCAAACTGTTTTATACAAAGGGGTTCATGGTTTTCAAAAGCTGAGGAACAATACAATATATCACACTGTAAGAATCACACTTCTCTTTGTTTAAAGAAGCAGAATGGTTGCACAGTACAATCAATGGCAAGAGGGTGCAGTCCCACCTAGGCACAGTTTTATAGCTCTGCACAATCTGGCTGCTCAAAAGTATGAAAAGTTGTATCAGGAGTGAATTCCTGGCTTTATCACAGTGGTAACATTTCCTGGATTGCAATAGTATTTCTCTTTCTGATGTCACTTGCTGCCTGGAGTTGGTCTTTAAGGTTTAATGCATGGTGGGATGTAAGATGCCCTGTGGTTGCAACTGGGCGAATTTAGTAAAATTAAAAATAAACGTTAGTGTTTTTACAAAACCAAAAGGGAAGATCCTGAAGCCTTCCAACATTCTTTAGTCTATTCCTAATAAGGAAAGTTTGTACAGTTTCAGTCTGGCTAAGAGGCAGAGAGTCCCATGTACGGCTTTCTCTCTTTTTGCTTCACTTTTTAGTTGTAATCAGCTTTTAAGCTTTGAGAAGTCCAATGTTCAGTGGCAGCGGGAGACTATTTCTCAGTGCCGAAGCTTCATTTTCTTGGTTCCCATAAGAAGGAGAGCTGAACGGAGGAAGCTAAAGTGAACTGCAGATCTGAAACTGTCCTGTTAGTAAATCTAGCCTCTCTGAAAAACAAGACTCTGTCCTGGGATTTACAGCAGCTCCAGATGTGTTTTCCCTCCTCGCAGTGCGGTGCAATATTTTTTTTTCTTTCTTCACTATCTGAGTCGATTTTCATGGTTTATGTTAAAGTCCATATTTGAAAGAAAAGAAGTAAACATGTGCAGTTGATGGGTAAGAAACAATAATTTCACTATATTTGAATAATAACTGATGTGTTGCTTTGTAGCAAATCTAGCAAATCTGTTTATTGCTGAGCATGAATGATACAGCATTCATACAGAAGGAGCTGTGCTCTGTATGTAGTCACTGATGAAGGTTATCAATCACATATAGGACTGTGCTTTAGACAATGAAAGAACTTCGGACTTCAGAGAGAGATATGGATGATGTCTACAGACAGAATACTGCATATGTTTCAGCAGTATTCACATAATATCCTGTATGCTCATAAGCAGATAAATTGTTATTTTTGGAACTGTTAGAACTTGAAAGCATGACTGAGATAAAAATCTAATATCCAAGAGCACCGCATAATTAACCAGCACAGCATAATTAAGCATGCGTTCAAAGTATTATAATTAAATGCACAGGAGACTGATGGTGTGGTAAACAGTGTCTCATGTGAAATGTAGAGGTTGTACACTTATGACTAATTTACAGAAAGAGCATGTGTCAGTTTAACAGTATGCTGCATTTATATACTGTTATTTCATGTAGATATTTGCTTGTACTGTTTTTTTGAACTTGCGTTATTGTTAGAAACTTCTAAATATATGTCTTCATTTTGCAGTTTGTAACATCAATATAATAAGCAGAGATGTTAATAGATATCATACCACAGCCCTGGTTTAAAAATATTCACTTTTCTTAGATAAATGCTGGTGGGGATCGCCTTTGAGTTTTTTAGACACCATTTCAGCGCCCTATCAGATCCTTGGGTGATCCCCTTCCCTCATTGAGCTTCCAAGTACTGCCTGCCTGAGTTTGGTGTTGCCATCAGTCACCTCAATGTGAAATCTGCCAATTACAAAACAAGCAGCATTAAGTGCAATCTTTGAAATAATTTTAGGAAACAATTGTACACAGGCTGTCCCTATCATCCTGTTACATTAAAAAAAATGATATTTTTTGGAGGAAATGCTCTTTAAGGCTATCAATGATATTATATTACCACGCAGTTTAAACATGGAAGAAAGTAATTAAAAAATTATATACATAGGAATTATTGAGACTTTAGCATTACATCGCGCTGGCGCTTAAATAGGGTCATGTAGGGCTAATCCTATGGCAACTGTTTCTGTTAATGCTTATGACAACATGTACTGTATAATTATATTTCTTAGTAATTTTATTGTGAAATTTTGCAGTAGTCTTTCTCTTGAAATCAAAGTTTGGTGACGCCCTTTTATGTTATGGGAATGATGGATGGTTTAACCTTATGCAAGCGTGTCCCTAACACTCCGTAATTAGAAGCTTTGGGAAATATAATGGACACCATGACTCCCTAGACGATTTCTGTTCAATTATAGAGAGCAGACTACTAGTTTCTTTATTGTGGGAAATGTTTACTGTTCCAGTAACAGTCACACCCAGTGGATTATGTGAAAAAAAACTCAAGCAAGGAAGTATATGAAATGTTAATAAACTATTTTTAAACTTTTTTCGATCCTTGGTCTCACTAGCAGTAGATTTTAAGACATTTCATTAGTTTGTAACACTTAAGTCAAGTTGATTTAGTAGAACTGTACTAGTCACTCTCCCAGTGGTTCAGTTATTAAGATAAGCGGGAGTGCCTAATAGACCAAAATACTTATAAAAAGCAACTGATATCACATTTTGGCTGTTCATAGCAGGCTTTCAGGTGGAGAATGATTAATGGACTGCCTAGGGTATTTGTAATGAGTATATCTGAGTTATTATTGTGCTATACCTAATAGTAATTTTGAATGTGGTTTACACATTTGCTCTTGCTCTTCCATATTTTTTGTATTGCTGTAAATATGAAGAGATTTATAGTTTAGCCACTAGAGTGAGGTTTCAGTGGCTCAGCACAATTACTCTAGTCTTTCTCTGTTGATATAAGATATCAGTCACACCAGGGAGTCCTGCCTGTTCACTATATACATACCATGGCTTATTGTAACTCTTGCTTTAGACAGAGGTCATTTGGAGTTTCTGCATGGAAATAATATGTAGAGGCTTCTGAACAATGCATTTACATATAGCTACAGCATGATATTTTACATTTTGTATTTCTTTTGAACTTATGTGCACTTATTTTTTACTTATATGTTACTCTTTTTAAGTGCCCATTCAATACACAAGTTTAGGCAAGCATTACAGAAGTTATGTATAGTCATGTATTAGAACTTGTTTTAACACATGCAGTAAAGGAACTCATTCAATTGCTCCACATTGTTTGTGTTATTCAGTGAAACCCCACAATATATATTGTCCATTGCATTGTTGTCAAATGTACCTTAAGCTAAGGGTTAATTACCATTTTCATGACTGCTTTGGGTGTTGTTCATAAAATGTTGTTGTGTGCCATTTTGTCTTATAGAGGCCATCAGTGACCCAGTTAAAAAAATATTTTTTTATGAAAGGATTACATTAGGTAACAGCATGTTCTTTAATATAATTATATCATGTTCACAAGCATTTTAAAAGAACTTTAGGCAGAAGTATGACCTGTAATTTGTGTATGAAAACAAATTGTAATCTGTCATTTTGCAGCTATAAAATGAGGTGAGATCTGGCTGGAAGCTTTAGGTAGGAGTCAGCATGGGATTGATGGATCTTGGCACCAGCCGAAGAGAGTGTTTCTTTTCAAGAAACATTTTTAAAGCTTCAGAATAGTTTTACTGCTTGGTGTACATTGCACTTACGTTGAACTTATGGGTTTACAATACCAATGAAATAATCATCAAAGAACTTCAAGCCACAGAAACGCTGGAGGCTGACTTCCTTGACTAAGGAATTTACTATTGATGCTATGGAAAGTAAAAAATATGTTCATCTTTTATTTGCAGTTTCATTTTAGAAGTAGTGTGTGGTGATCTCATAGCCCCAGGAACATTAAAGACCACACACACCTCACAACCATAAGGTTAATGGCACCTGCTGCCACACAGACAGGTCTAGTAGTGCTCATAAATCTCTGGACATTTGGAGTAAATTATTTAGTATTAATAGGAAAATCACATTAGTCTTCTCAGTGTTTTTCAAATCATATCTCAAGGGATGCTAAACAAGCAGGTGTTATCCATTGCCAGTTAAGAAAACAGCTATATTGGATATATAACCTTTATTTGGGCTCATTCACACTACCTCCCATACCTTATTTGATGAAGAAGCTTGACACCTTTCAGCACTATATAAACAAAGGACACACCCGCCATGGCCCCATCTGCGGTGACCAAGAAGAATTAATATGCAAAATATGTTTGTCTGAATCCACAAGTTCATTTTTAACTATTGGTTTTCCTTGACACTGGCATTTTAGAATAATAAATGTGTTAATTTAGTGGTTAGCTTAAAGGTTTAGTGTAGTATAACTTGAGAAAAAAGGGATTGGTGTTCCTACCTGGAGATCCGACTAATTGTACGCCCTAATTCAGGTTTGCATATTGGCTTATTTAGACCGATCCGTGACCAAACAATCATGTGCAAGGAAACAAAGGGGGTTAACTCGTTAAAAGGTAACAAGTCAGTAGCGGTCAACTGAGGGATCCGGACAAGCAGCTAATATGCAAAAAAATTTAAATTTATTGGAAAATTCATAGAAACAACATACAATAAAGATAACACCTTCAGACCATCTCTCACCATTAAAAAACTCTTAGGTTACAGACATACATAAATAATTGCGGATCGATCCTCATAAACAATTTACCCTAAAGACCCTCTGATACAAAGAGATAATGTTAGGTATCTCTGCCTGTTGTCTTCCAACTGGGTTCCCGGTAGGACAACCCTGTATTGTGCACTGTTTACCAGTGGGGAAGTCTCATTCTCAGTTTAAAGAGTGTGCTTTTCTTTGGTTTGATCACAGATTTTTTTTCTGTGATCAAACCAAAGAAAAGCACACTCTTTAAACTGAGATTTTGTGCATTGTGCTGCACAATCATCATCTTTTCCTTTTCTCACAATGCACTGGTAGACTCAAGGGGAGAACATGACTGGATGCCTGGCAACAAGAACATTTTTTCAGATACAAATTAAAGGAGTAAACAAGGTACCAACAGTTCAATACCAACACTGATAGAAAGAGTGGACTTATTTTATCATTATTGTTTTGCATGATTACTTGGTAAATTACATATATAACATATAAATTGATAGCACTGGCTTATGTAAGCTATCAGGTGACATATCACTCCAACGCTCTTATTTATAATTTTTGTAAACATATCAATAGTGCAGATCTACTACTGACAACGTATGCTGATTTCCTGTTAGTGTATTAGTATTTTTTCTGCAACAAGTATTTTTCAAACCTCCATCAGCAACTGTCCTTCATTTGGCAGGACTGTCCCTCTTTTGAAACCAAATCACTTTGTCCCTCTTTGATTCTCAGTTGTCCCTCTTTTTTGGTTTATTGTAATGACTTCTATAAAACATGTACTATATAATTACCAAAAGTGTTATACTACACTAATGTGCAAGGAAACAAAGGGGGTTAAAGGAAAAGATGATGATTGTGCAGCACAATGCACAAAATCACAGATTTTTTTTCTGTGATCAAACCAAAGAAAAGCACACTCTTTAAACTGAGAACGAGACTTCCCCACTGGTAAACAGTGCACAATACAGGGTTGTCCTACCGGGAACCCAGTTGGAAGACAACAGGCAGAGATACCTAACATTATCTCTTTGTATCAGAGGGTCTTTAGGGTAAATTGTTTATGAGGATCGATCCGCAATTATTTATGTATGTCTGTAACCTAAGAGTTTTTTAATGGTGAGAGATGGTCTGAAGGTGTTATCTTTATTGTATGTTGTTTCTATGAATTTTCCAATAAATTTAAATTTTTTTGCATATTAGCTGCTTGTCCGGATCCCTCAGTTGACCGCTACTGACTTGTTACCTTTTAACGAGTTAACCCCCTTCGTTTCCTTGCACATTAGTGTAGTATAACACTTTTGGTAATTATATAGTACATGTTTTATAGAAGTCATTACAATAAACCAAAAAAGAGGGACAACTGAGAATCAAAGAGGGACAAAGTGATTTGGTTTCAAAAGAGGGACAGTCCTGCCAAATGAAGGACAGTTGCTGATGGAGGTTTGAAAAATACTTGTTGCAGAAAAAATACTAATACACTAACAGGAAATCAGCATACGTTGTCAGTAGTAGATCTGCACTATTGATATGTTTACAAAAATTATAAATAAGAGCGTTGGAGTGATATGTCACCTGATAGCTTACATAAGCCAGTGCTATCAATTTATATGTTATATATGTAATTTACCAAGTAATCATGCAAAACAATAATGATAAAATAAGTCCACTCTTTCTATCAGTGTTGGTATTGAACTGTTGGTACCTTGTTTACTCCTTTAATTTGTATCTGAAAAAATGTTCTTGTTGCCAGGCATCCAGTCATGTTCTCCCCTTGAGTCTACCAGTGCATTGTGAGAAAAGGAAAAGATGATGATTGTGCAGCACAATGCTTTATTTAAAGTGACATTAAACCCTTGAGGTTGTTTGCATGCATCTACTGCTTGCAAGTAGTAGATGTATGCAAAAACATAAAAAAAGTCACCTTAAATAGTTTTACTTAGCTGCCTCTCCGCAGTTCGCTCCCGTCCGAAGATGTGAAAAATTCTCGAGCGGCCGCGAAGGATCATGGGGCATGCGCAGTAGAGATCTTTGGCCGGGGCAAGAGGAGAGAGACAGGGTAAGTGAATGCAAGCAGCACGGCAGCGTGCATGCGCACACTGGAGTCTGTCACAGAAGACACAGCAGTCAGCGCTGGATCAGTGACCAGCACCAGCGCTGGAGGGTTCTCCTGAAAACTACTGGAAAGAAGATTATTGAATCAAGAGGCATCATTTAAGATGATCGAATCTAAACCTTAAATTAGAATTGTAGGGGAGAAAGTTTTATCCTGTAATGTCACTTTAATAAAGAGTTCTTATCCTGTAAGTGCTAATTTTTAAATACAGCAAGCCATAGATTTACCATCCATCTTGTACTGGTATGACTTCATCAGAGTGAATTCTGACTGCTTAGTGTGGGTCACTGATGTTTGAAAAGTAGCACCTAAAAATAGCAACTCTTTTGGCCTTATTCTATTATAAGTTCTTTTTATAGTTAATTCTTAAAGTGCAACAACCCACAATTCAGTAATTGGTTTCCTTGAGTTACTGCACTTATTTATTATGATAGTTTAGTTAATAAGGCTGACAGTTCGTGTACATGGTACCTAATATGTGAGGCCAATAATAATGTTTAGCCTTTTTTCAGGTAGCAGTGCAGGCACTCGCTACAAAAGCAGATCAATCAGAATTCACTTTACTGAAATCACACTAGTACTACATGGATATGTATTGGTTACTATCTGTACTGCCTTGCACAGTTGGCATTTTACACCTTGCAGAAAATGATTAAATACACCGGTGTGTTTTAACTTATGCAGCAAATGTAACGTTACTTTAATGCAGGATCCAGTGAGCTAGTAAACTCAGATTTCATGGTATTTCCTAAGAGAAGTAAATGTTTCTCTGTGAGCTTCTCCCTTCCTTTTGACATCCTGTGCATGTGTCGTGGACTTCTTGATTAAAAAGAAGCCCTTCATTTAGAAAACGTCATAAACCAAATATTCCTGAACTATTTACATAACATTCTTTGGGCAGACAGCCAGGATGTAAAGTAAGCAGCTAATGGTGAACAAATACACCTAGATGGGAGTTACTCTGTGTGTGTTAAGAGAAGGTCATGGCCTTGTCATTGTGAATTTTGGTAGTAGATGAGGTTGGAACCACACCGTTCAAATGCACATTTTCCCAAGTCAAGAAAGTAGATTGGTAAGACTTTTTGATCAAATGATCTTTTGGCCAATCCCTTCCCATTAAACAATAACTACCAATAATGTCAGCCTATTCCTCTCCTCATAAACAGCATTCATAATCTGTGTAAAGTTTAATTTTAAGTCTTAAATGACTGCAAGAAGTCAAAAAAAGGGGCAATTCATCTAACATTTTGCCCTGTATTAAACTCAAAAATGGTCTCTAGATTTGTGATTTGTATTGCTTCAATCCATGAAATACATTTGAAGTTTTAGGTTGTTTATTTATATTTGTATGCATATACTGCATGTTAAATCAGATTATACTGCAAAAACAAACACGGTTTGATAGGTTGCAAGAACGATTGCCCCTATACTCTAAGCCAAGTTAGCTGTTAGGGCTCATTCCGAGTGACATCATTGCAGTGCATTTTTTTCCACTGCAGAAAATGAAATATATACAACACACTGCTTTACAAAAATGCACAACAGAATATTGCAGCACATCAAATGAATGACAATACACCCCAATTGTGTCAATGCATGCCCCTGCATTTAGTTTTGGTAAGAATCTACCCTAAAAGCTATTAATCTAAATTTTTAGGATAGGTTTCTCTTGTACTTACTTCCACAGATAGATAGCTGTAAACGTAAATTGTTATGTATTTCTTTTATCTTCACAAGATGTGGTGCGTTAAAGTAAACGTAATAAACACAATTTCCCACAAGGATCTGTGTGCATAATTAATTTTCTTTTTTTCTATGTTTGACAAAGTTTCCATAAATAAAATAAAAATATATAAATCACATGCAAATTGAAGCACAGCAATAAAGATATAATAATGTTCTGCCCGGTTATACCTAATTCTATGATAGTAAAAAAAAATCAGTTATTGTTTACTGGGAGGATGAAACCCTTGGTAGACAGCAGCAGCTGTATTAGACAGCTATGGTTGTAACTGCTTTGGGTATGAACCGCCACTACAACTCTGCAGTACAGTATATAGTGCACACAAAGCAAAATATTTCACAAACACATCAAGGGTTATTCACAAAGCTGCCGTAGGCAGCCATGTGAATAACCGACCCGAAGTGAAGTGAGCCGTACATCTGCTTGCTTCGACTGGGTTTGGGTGGGCCGAACATGTTCAGCATGTTCGGCCGACCTGAAGTGCAGAAGGAGTTCCACTCAGCCGATCCAACATCTGGATCGGCTGAGCCGAACGTCCTGCAGGCTACTCACTGCTGTTTGGTCTATTCTCATAGATGCCGAACAGCAGTGAGTGAATAGCCGAATTCGGCTCTGCTATTTTGCTCAGTACCTCTGTGGTACTGAGCAGAACAGAAAAACAGTTTTAAAAAGTAGAAAAAAACATAGAAACAATTGGGCGGAGCTAGCAGTGACAGCTAGCTCCACCCAACTGTTTTCTATTGGCCAGGACCAGCTGTCATTACAATGAGAGCTTAGTGGAGCCGACGGTGATATCAAAGCCGCCTCCGCTAAACTCTCATTGTAATGACAGTTACCTGGTAACCAGGGGACGCTGATCTCTCATTTTAAGTGGCCGGTGTTGGAGACCTCGGAAATGCAACAGTTACTAACAGCACTTGAGATTGATTTCCTGGAACTGAACGACAGAGCCATAGTGCAGACACAACAGAACAAGCAACTCTAATATGCTGGGATTAAACTGAATGAACAATGTCACACATACAATTCCATTTCACTGGCAAATGCAATGACTCCGCAGGCCAGTCAACTCCCGGCATTGCCAGTTATCAGGCTCTCATTGTCTCCACATTTCCCCAAGTCATCTTGGAGGTCTCCAACAGCCAGAGCCAGCCTGTCGGTAGCAGGCTTTCGGCCAGCTAATGGCCGGCCGTTCGGCCCGCTTCGGCTTTCAGTAGAACCGAAGGGCTCAGGCGGCCGAAGCTACCCAAAGGATCAGCCGTAGCTACAGCTAGATCCTTTGGCAGCTTTGTGAATCATCCTCATAATGTTTGCAGTATTTTTAATAACTTGTATTATTTTCTAATTCTAAACGCTAAAGGTACCGCATACGCATTACTTCATTGCTTTTTTTTAATTTGTGTTCTTCTGTCTGTAAAAGTTAAAGTGACATTAAACCCTCAGATTTTTTAACATAAACCAATACTGTAATGTGTGCCTTACTGTAATCCATGGTTGTTTCCCTTCTCTTTGCTGCTCTTCCTTTTAAATCCTTATTTCTTCTCATGCTGGGGGAGAACTTCCCTTTGCAACAGACTGCCTTGTCTCTGGAATGGATACATGGCATCTGTGTGCAGGTTCACAACCTGAGCCATCACTACAGGAAGAGGCACTCAGCTCTCCCCCAGCATGAGAAGAAATAAGGATTTAAAAGGAAGAGCAGCAAAGAGAAGGGAAACTACCATGGATTACAGTAAGGCACACATTACAGTATTGGTTTATGTTAAAAAATCTGAGGGTTTAATGTCACTTTAAAGTGACACTAAACTCAAGAGTTAAACCTTAAAATTGCATACAAGTACCTTCACTAATAACAACAATGTATCTTATGTGTGTATCACTCAGCTGTAGATCCTCAAATCATCCCTGAATTGGTGCTGACACAGTCCTTCCTTCTGGAGGGTGGCTACTTTTATTTCCCCGGGTACCTGAACAAGTCCAAGCTTGCTCCTGTGATGAACTACAATCTCACATTTGGTTTACTAAATTGTATTGAAACTATAGTCTATCATGAGAGCAAGCTTGGAGTGGTGGCTACTTTACAACACACATAGGGACCATGGGGAAGAAAAGTAGCCACCCTCCAGAAGGAAGGACAGTATCAGCACCAATTCAGAGCTGATTTTAGGATCTACAGCTGAGTGATACACAAATAGGATACATTTTTGTTAATGGTTAAGGTAGTTAATTAATTTTTAAGATTTACCTCATGAATTAATGTCTCTTTAAGTGTAAAAGAGCAAAGACTGAAACCTTTTATATCACTCTTCTACCACTGTACCTTTGATCCATGAATGTAATTTATTTTAATACATTTACTATTTATGATAATGTTTAGATTTAACATTACTCAGTGGCAATGCATAAAATACATAATGTATATTACACCTGAAATACGCAGTTTACACAAACCATTAAAATATCTTTACCTTGTGCTAAGTGTTGGAAATAGAAATGTGGGTCTGCTTTTAATCTTGCTTGTTTGTGATGTCATTGTTATGGTATGTTACCCGAATTGCAATGTTAGAACAAATCCAGTAACGTGGATCCCGTTTTCATCTGCTTCCAATTGGCAAACAAGACTATTAGTAATAAAAAAGGAGAGATAAGATTTGGAATATTGTTTGTCTTCACAGACTGCTCCATACAAAGAAGTTACATTGTGATAACTGTGGCCATTTCACAGATAATTAGGAAAATACGATTATTAGCCAACGTTAATAGGCTTTGATGGGAGGTTGTGTTGTTCAGTTAGGGGAGAGTAATTTAAATAATGGATAGGGATGATTTGACTATGACTACTGCTGCTAAGTAGTTACTGTAGCAATCAAACATTTAAAATAAAAATGTCAATTGTTAACAGGAAAGAAACCAATACAATCTGAAGAAATATAGTTGTCATACAAAAATGCATGTATAATTATGTTGCTTTGAAGTGTTTAAAATTAAATGTAAAAATAATTTATGTTTTATAATTTGAATACACCTTTTTTTTTAACTTTTGCTGTTAGATTGTATACCACATGTTTTTAAAGCTGAACTCTGGGAAAAGTACATATTGTCTAAATGCAAGAGTCATGTGTATTCTTCTCAAATCTTGTGGTTCTTTGTGTATTTCTTCCAGATTTGTGCAGTAATCCATTGTGAATCTTTAGCTCTGTGCAGGAGCGCCCTGTGGTAAAGACCAGTCAGTGCTGCTCTCGCTCTCCATGTGCAGGGTGACTGGTCTTGTAGCTGCCCCACTCCTGTAGATTTCTTCAGGCAGCCTGTAGTTGGTGGTGCCTGCTGGGTCTCTCCAACAGCTCTGCTCTCTGACTATGTGCAGCACAGTAGTGATGCTTTTTAGGTAATATCTGGTTTGCATTGTCATTTAGTTAACACAAAATGGATTTATATCGTTTGTGGCTATAGAGAAATATTTAAAAATGAACGTTTTTGTTCAGCTTTAAAATGTGTTGTATGTATTGCTATGGTCTTCTGCAGAAAACCTAACATTTTAGATCAGATTGCACTGGGCATTGCACTTTTTAGGAAATAATACACAGCATAGTTTGCTGAAAATAGACACAGGTATATTAAAGTATGCATTAACAGGTGTTTAATAAAGGACTTAGGAATATTTTTATTTGATATGCTCACTCTATTGTATCTATGGAGGGTAAACTACAATATATTACATTTTTGTTTTTGGGTTTAGATATTCTTTAGGGTAAAGTCTTAAGGGCAATAAGGCAAGTGCTGGGACTGGCTAATTCTAGGCCACACTACCTTTCATCAGAGCCCTAGCCCTAGCCAGATCCAGCATGTGCTACTGATTTCCACTTCTTTGATAATGGTGGGATTGTTGAGGAACTTCTAAGGCTGTGAATATGTGTTGTAAAGTAACTACCACTCCAAGCTTGCCACCATGATAGCCTATAATTTCAATACAATTTAGTAAACTAAATGTGAGATTGTAGTTCACCGCAGGAGCAAGCTTGGACTTGTTCAGGGACCAGGGGAAACAAAAGTAGTCACCCTCCAAAGAAGAAGCAAGTATGGGAATACTAGCTAAATCAGCCTGGTGATGGGAACTCAGCACAGTTTATATATTATACATGTTCAAATATGCAGTTTGGCTGAACTGTGGTCAGCATCTCTACAGTTAGCTGCACAATTTACATTATATTTTCTTTAGTTGTTTTTGTTTCGTTAGTTTGATATATTACATATTTTGTATTGCCATGGAGAGCTTAATGTTCATTTGTGACAAATAAACCAGTGAAGTGAGCTTTCAGTGTGTTATTTCAGATACATAGCTATAAATTTGTATTAGCTGTGTAGTCATTATGGAAACAGAATATTGATTGAACATAATGGTAAAAGGAAATAAGAAGGGCTATTGGTTGGAGTTATGTTATATTTCTGTCTGTGTAACTCAGGGGTGAACAAATTTTTATGGAGAGCAAGACTCTCCAGTACCAGAAACATTTTTTATAGGAGCAAGCTCCATTGACAACAGCAAGAGAAAACCTAAAACGTTAGACACCAGCTGTAAATTTTAAAGTATTATTAAAGCCCTGTTTAAAAAAAAAATCAGATAGGAGCCTATTCACAAAGCTGCCGAAGGATCTAGCCGTAGCTACTGCTGATCCTTCGGCTAGCTTCGGCCCCAGGACCCCTTCGGTTCCGTAGAACTGAAGGGCTGCTGTACGGGCTATTCAATATAGCCAGTACAGCTCTCGAAGTTGGCCGAGCGGCTCAGTCGAGCCGAAGGCATATGCTTCGGCTCGACTGAGCCGAGGTGAAAGCCGAAGCTGGCTGAACTACTGGCCACTTGCAGAGACAGATCAGCATCCCCTGGTTACCAGGTAACCAGGGACGCTGATCTGTCATTACACTGAGAACACTGCAGAGTTGACATGGAGCGACAGAGAAAGTCAAGTGTTAACCGAAACTGCACGGTGCGGTGCAGAGGGCAGACTTGTAGCTGCTGAATCCTCAGATGGCCACTCACTGGAAATGGGGAAACATCCTCCCATAGACATTCATATACACATCCTTTTATTCCCATGGCTGGACCATGCCATTAA
Source organism: Nanorana parkeri (assembly GCF_000935625.1). Taxonomy (NCBI): domain Eukaryota; kingdom Metazoa; phylum Chordata; class Amphibia; order Anura; family Dicroglossidae; genus Nanorana; species Nanorana parkeri. The sequence continues at coordinate 316,517 of NW_017307449.1, read as the reverse complement.
TATTACATACACATCACTTTGATCACTGCATAGTCAATGCTGTGGTTTTATCTTAGTGTGATGTAAACCGACTTCTACAATGCCAGGTACCCTCTAGTCTGCCCATCTGAACCCTAGTTTCTGGGATTTATTTGCTGGATTCTAAATGCTTGGTTGATGTCCATTAATTATGTTCCCTCCGCTGGGTTCTCAGTGTAATGACAGATCAGCATCCCTGGTTACCAGGTAAACAGGGATGCTGATCTGTCATTACGATGAGAGCTTAGCAGAGCTGGCGGTGATATGAAAGCCGACTCTGCTGAGCTCTCATCCTAATGACAGAGCGTCGTCCACTGGTTACTAGATAATTAGGTCATTAGGATGAGAGCTTAGCAGAGCCAGCTTTCATATTACAGCCCCCGACAAGCTCTCATTGTAATGACAGCTGGTCCCAGCCAATAGAAAACAGTTGGGTGGAGCTAGCTGTCACTGCTAGCTCCGCCCAATCGTTTTCAATTTTTTTCCTACTTTTTAAACTATTTTTCTATTCTGCGCGTTACCATAGAGGTGCCGAGCCACATTCGGCTATTCACTCACTGCTGTTCGGCATCTATGAGAATAGTCCAAACAGCAGCGAGTAGCCAGCTGGAGGTTCGGCTCAGCCGATCCAAATGTTGGATCGGCTGAGTGGAACTCCTTCTACACTTCGGGTCGGCCGAACATGCTAAGCATGTTCGGCCGACCCGAAGCCAGCCGCAGCAAACCGATGTATGGCTGATTTCAGTCGGTGTACGTCTGAAATCAGCCATACAAGCCTGAAGTGAATAGCCAAACAGTGTTCGGCTCACTTCACTTCGGGTCGGTTATTCACACGGCTGCCTTCGGCAGCTTTTTGAATAGACCCCATAGTCCTGCAGCAACAGCACTTACTATTTTTGCATGTCAGTTGTCCTTTCTAAGCGTTAGTTTGCTTTCAGTTCCTCCTCTTCAAATGCCCCCTTTCCTGGGTCCCTTTATTTTGTGGCTCCGTCCCCTTATAGGGTGCCATGGAGCCACTTTTGCATGTGAGCTCCCGTCACAGATTCTCTAGCATATATTTAAACATATAGTCCACACCTCAAGCCTCTCCTCTTTTCTCCCTCCTCCAAGTAAGTGACTCACAGTAGCTTGCGTCTGTGAGTAGTGCACTGTGCATGTAAAGGATAGGGTCTTAATTTTCCCTACCCGGAAGTCGGGGAAATCAGTGATGTGCCGCGACGGTGAACAGAAAGTATTGTAAAACAGTAAATGGAATGTAAGTGTTTCTGCAGACTTAAAAAGTACTGAGGAATATTTATTATTATTTTATAATTACATATATTTTAAAGAAGTGGATTGTTTAGTACTACTTTATGGAGAATTGGCTACATGGCTTCTGGGATTTGTCCATCCTTGGTGTGATTTATAATCTGCTGGTGCTGAGTATGCCCAAAAAACAAAGTAAAGTCAGGCAGGATACTTACTGTTCGGTATTATATAGAGCCTGATCAAGTCTCTTCACAAATCATTGTATGTGCATAGGGGCCTCTGTATTGCTGGATCTCTTACGCTGCTGTGTAATCATTTTTCATGTATTGTGGCTCTGCGCTCTGTACTATTTCTGGCAAGGCATCATACTTTGTCTAAACACTTAAACAAATGTCTTGTTTGACGGCTTACATTAACATTTCATATGTATTTTTAAAACAAACTTTGTCTATGCGTATGATGTTAAGAAAAATAAATGCATTTTTAGTTCAAATACATGGAATATTGAAGAATCCTAGTAATATGCTACAGCCACAGCTTGAATGTCAGCCAAACTTTCTTTTATCAGATACCTTATAATTCAGTTTAGCTTGACACAGATTTGCAATGCTAATTGAAATAACTATCTAAAAAACACAACTTTTGTATTTTTTCTACAAATATATCTAGAATTTTAGCTTATCGTATAAAGTTTTCATTTTGCTTTTCTTGACACTTTTTATTAGATAGTTGTGGAACTTTAAATCTGCCCTGTCAAGCAGGCTTTGTTAAGATTAGTAGTTATACATCAAGTGGCTGATATTTGCTCTCTACTATTCTTTTGTCCCAATAGGGTTTATATTGATTTGAACTAAAGGGTTATCCCTTCTAATGTAATTTGTATATAGCATATCATGATATCTGTTGGGAGGAGCCATGATACCAGGTTTCACCTGCAGATGGTGGTCAGTTGTGGAGACTTTCAGCCCCATAGTTACTAGACAGACAGGCTGAGCCTGACACAATGTAAGACTTTAAGAACACTATAAATATACATTAGGATGTTAATAAGGTTATGCTGTAAGGAAAATTAAAATGTGTCAGCTTGTAGCCTTAAAAAAAGGCAATCTCATATTAAAGAGTAGTCTTTCTTCTTCAAAATTGTAAAAGTAGTACTGGTAACTTTAGTTGTAGTAATAATGTAGTAATAAAGCATGGCCATTTGTCCCACGGACAGCAAAACAGATGGCCTTCCAAGAGATTTTTTAAAAATGAAGATTCGACTAGGGGTTTGTAAAATATCGCAACCCTCTGGTACTCTACAAAAGTAGAACACCAATTTAGCATTTTTAGGAGCCCTAAGATATTTATTTCTGGTAAATCTAGAAAGTTAGATTACCTTAGTTAGTATGTTTTGATTAAAATGTTAAGAGTAATCCTAGTTTTGCAGTGGTGATGAGGCTCGTTAGAGTACTTTCCTAATACCCACTACTGTAGAAGTAGGAGTAGTAGTAGAGGTAAATAATGAAGACAGATTGGCATTCTTACAGTGTACTTTGGTCTATTTTTTGTTATTTAAATCTTGAGATGAGATTATAGGGTCACAATTGTTTAGAACTAACTGGATCTCTTGACAATATGTCTTAGTGCTGTGACCTCATTAGAAGTTTGTTAGAACAATGGCAGAAAGTGATACATGATTCGTGAAACAATTTGTTTGCTAATTTAATGTACTGTACATCAGTACAGTATCTCAGCTGACTATTTTATTTCTTTTTTGTTAGGGTGATTTTACATGGAACAGCATGTCTGGGCGCACTGTCCGTCTGAAATCAGTTCCCATACAGAGTCTTTCTGAACTGGAGCGTGCACGGCTGCAGGAAGTTGCATTTTACCGTCTGCAGCAAGATTTCGACTTAAGCTGTCAGATCACTATTCCCAAAGGTAAGGGCGTGCTTTGATGATTTTTCATGGTAGCCGAGTGCTTTTTCTTACAGGCTATTTGTGTTTTGTTATCATGAGAATCTTTATTACTTCAGAATTGCAGTGGTTTGGTTGTTCTCCAAACCTTAAGGTTAAATGTTTAAAGAACAACTAAATCTAAAGTACTGGCCAAGTTTATAAAATGTGTGTATTTTTTTTACTAATATTCTATACTTTACTTTTATATATTATATTAAAGCTCAACTCCAGACTTAAAACACAAATTAATCTAGTTATGCCTAAAAAAATTATTATTAACTGTACTCTTCATAGATCTGGAGTAAGCACCTGAATCTGTAATTTAATCAGCCTCTTGCAATCCCCTGCAAAAAAACGTTATACAAGGAGAGGGAAGGGAAGCTCTCAGGGGCAGTCAGAGTTCTACTGTTTTGTGCAGTGTTGTTATTCACACAGTTAACATGCTTACAGGAGGGTAGAGCACAGGAATGACCTAGTCAGTAGGCTGCTGCTCTGTCTTTAGGCTGTGCTGAGTCCTGGACCAGTCTACAGTCAGCGTAACTGCTGTGTAGTCTGCATTGGTCCAGAACCAACTTGGATTTTGCACTACTGAGTTTGAACTTATGGACATTTGGCAATGATGTGAGCTGCATGATATTTAGTCCTACTCCTACATTATAAAATCTTGAACTTTCTGGATGCAGCCCTCCTAGGCGCACATATAGATAGTACACAAAAGTAAAAGGTTGGCTTTAACGTATGTATCTACATCTGTAGCTGGCACTTCACCATATCATAGATAAAGCGTTTGCCTCTTTCTCTATGTATAGTAAGTCACCACTGATGATTAACAAAAAAATCATGCTATGTGTTTGGGCACACCAGTCACATGAATGTTTTAGATGCGTTGAACTCCATTTGGTTAACATGAATGGGAAAATGCAAGTCTACATAAAAAACAATACTGCATACATTACTTTCCCCCCAATAGTCCTCAACACAAAGAATTGATATGCAAAGGCCCTACTGAGTACAGTAGGTTTTTTTACATTTATACATTGTGCCTGCCCAGGCATATGAAGTAAAATGCCTACAAATTCTCCTAGTATGAATATGCCCTAAGCGATTTCTTGTACATCCTAAAAAAATCATTTTAGCATTGCTATGTTTAAAAAAATGGTGTGTCCAATAACATGACTTCAGAAAGACATTGAACATGAAATTGGAGCTGTTTATATGTCCTGAAATAAAAGAAAATTAAAGTCCTAAAGTAACAGACATGGGGTCAAATGAAGTGCTCCTTAGTGTCCCAAAATATGCTGATATCCCTAAGGCTTTGAAGAAAAACACTGAGCCTTGTGAGTAAGGCAGATAAATATTATGTGGGTTGAACTGACTTTAATGATAACCCTTTATTCGTAATTTGTTTTAATAGATGCTGTGTCAGACCTTTCTCTTCTCCCTCCTTTTATTAAATAACGCCATGAGCAGACATTTAATAGACATTTAGCAATTAAGAGAAACAATTACATAATTACATCAAGTTGATTTTGATTGTTCCTTAAGCTGTTTGAAATTGTTGTGTAGGAAATATTTCACGCTTCCATGCTTTATTGTGTGGAATGTAGGCAAGTGAATAGTAAATAGTATATTGTTGTTCATATACATTATGCATATCCTAATATATTTGTTTTCCCATATTAGCTGCACCAAAGATATTTACATATGTCAATTCCATAGTGAGCTAGTGCATTAAACCAAATATATCATTTTTTAAAAATATATCTACAGGCAACACTTTTTTTGTTTTGGATAGAGTAGGGAAGGCTTAGAACCCCTGTCACATTTTTTATGCTATGCCCCGGTTAGGGAGATTCAGATTCTGTCTTTGTCCTGTTGACTACTGTCCCCAGGTTATAAAATAAGGGAAAACTATCATTATGAGTTGCCCCCAGAACAGGAATAGAGGGAAAATCTTCCAAAAAGGGATATTGGTTCCTGTGACAGCTGTCTAGGAGGGTACTTACCTAACTTTAACTAACTTTTCTACTTACTTCCTGTTGTGTTTTGCAGGACAGGAAGTGAAGGAAAATCTCTCCAATTGAAAAAATAACAAAATAAATAACAGGGGCTTGTTACCATTCTGTATTTTCTCCAAAATGAAAAGTTGTGGGCAGGATCATTCCTATAATGAGGCAGCCTGAGGCTGTTTTCCTCGGGCAGCATTTCTTTAAGTCACTTGGGGGGAGGCAGGTACAGCGGCAGGCCCACTGCAAATGTGCAGCGAGTTTGCCACCCCCTTTCCAGCCAGAGCGTCCCAGGTTGCTAAGAGCCAGGTGGAGCCATGCATATCTCCCTGCCCAGCTCTTAGCAATGTGGGAGGCGCTGGCTGACATACTGCCCAGCTCCTGGCAACCAGTAACATCACTATCTGCCAGGATCTGAGCGGGGCATGGCCAGAGCTTCCCACTCAGATCCTGGCAACCAGTGACATCAGTGAGCTGGGCAAGATGCACCACGAGCACCCTACCTCCATTGCTACCACCTCCCGGTTTCAGGTGGTGAAAATGATAGGGACATCCCTGGTTTTGGCTTTAGATTTACGTTAAGCTGCCAAGTGTCTTTACTTTTCTTTTGTGTCAAAGGAGTACATTTACTAATGTATACCTGTGACCCAAAATCAACAGATAGCTGGCCCGTATTCTGCCGATCAAGTAGATAGAATGGCCCGTATTCTGCCGATCAGGTGACCAGAGATTGTGAGTGTTTATTACACAACACTTTGAGGCAGAAAGCTTTCATTGAGTACATAACAACTTCTTGTCATGGTACCACCAGATGGTGAAGTACTTTGGGAACTGAAAGAGGTCAGCAGCACAGAGATTACCTGTAGGTGTTCTCATGATTGTTATATGTATTGAGAATACGTATACGTTTTGACCAAAGAATACGTTGTTCAAATACATTGACGACAGCATTTAACACCTAATGTAACAAAAAATAATAGCAATTCACAGGCGGCTGCACGTTTATCTTTACTTTTGTCTTTAGTTTGTTATTTATTGTTAGATTCCTATGGACTGCAGTCAGTTTCTTGTCCTGGAGATTAAATATACTCAGAGTGGCCTATTTGTGCATTTCTTTCATGTTAGCAATCTGTACTTGCACTTTGTGATCAGCGTTTGAATCCTAAAAATGCTTGGGTATGGGAATTATATATCTATAAGTCTATACTGCAGATTGTGAAATCGGACAACCCCCGTGAGGGTTAACCCTTAAAGGAGAACTATGAGGTGAGTGCTTTTCACTCACCTCATAGTTCTAGCTGACCTGTGACAATGAGACTGTCACATATCGGCTCAGTAGATCGGGAGGTGAGCGAACACATACCGGCGTTCGCTCACCTTGCTCTGCCTCTAGATAGGCAGAGCCAGCTGTCAGTCATGCAGCTGGACGGATCCCGGCATAATTGTCGGGATCCGCTTCAGCAGCGGCGTCTCAGTATACCGTGAGCAGCAGCTAGCGGTATACTGCGGTGTCTCAGTATACCGCGAGCTACAGCTCGCGGTATACTGAGCCTAGGGTGACGGGAGGACGCTAGTTTGTGTCCTTACGTTACCCTGAGGAGAACTATGGGGAAAAGCCTTAACCCAATAGTTCTCCTTTAATGTCTGCCTTTGCATTTATAGTATACCATGCAATTTAGAATGACCCATTAATTAGCTATACCTTGACAGACAACTAGATCTTTTAAAAGAAGAATGTATCCTTGGCCTTTGGCAAAATAGTCATAAAATAATTTTAGTACAGTAAGCAAAAAGCTTAGTAGATTACCTTTGTTATTTTACAAGAGATTAGATAGTCTGGTTAGTACTGGTAGAAGGTATAGACATGCTGTTCTTGGACAAGTGCGCATTATGTTTCCATAAACAATCCTGCACTTGATAGGCCACAAAATCTGTTTTTCTGTGTTATTTTTATGTGCTCTGTATTCATCATATACAAGCTATTTGGCAGCCTACACTAAAAGTGTGTATGAACCAACGTTATTGTAACATTTCCCAGCTAAATATTTTTAAAGGTTTCTAAACTTTGCTTTGTTAATTACAATCCTAGGTTTTTTTAGTCTTCTCATCCCTGAATGACCCTACAGCGTCTGCCTGGGATGTTTTTGTATATATTTTCCTTGTTTCTTTTAGTAATTCCTGATGAAGATCTTAGTTTAAATAATCTTTGCATTCAGTATAATGCTGATATAGTGAAAAGTTTGTAGTGTTTTCAGATGGATTCCTTATGTATAACTGCACTGTAGAGGGTTGTGCAGTAAAGCAATAAACAATGTGCAAAAGGAAGTAACGCATTACATCTAATTGGAAATCACCTTTTACAAGACATTAATACATTTTACACTACTTAATGAAAAAGTCCAAATATGCCTAGGGCTGACCAAGTTTAGAACATTTCTAAGTCAAAACTGGACCTGTTAAGTTGGTAACAAGCATCTCTGATGGTCAAAGGCATGGCTAAATTTGCACCACTGGAGCCTCTAGTCACACAACCTTTGGTTCTCAAAGGATCTCCCTTATGCCAAGATAAACTCTTTTACATTTTCTTTTTATTCTAATTCTTAACCATTGTTGAATATTATGACATTGGATGACCATATTTCTACTGAAAATTACTGGTAATGACTGCACATGCAAAGGCTGTCTCTTTGCCTCTGCTGCCAATAGGCACAAACCCACTGTGCCTGATGGTAAATCTGGGAGGGGCACTTCCATCACGTGAGTAGGGTCTGACATAAGTGAAGGATTTGAAGTACTGTGCATTCATTGCTGTCAACATTGGACAAAGGTTGCAGCATGTCCTGAGGCCTGTTTTGCTCATGTAAGGACAGGCAGATATCTTCTGACCGTTGATCTCAAGAAGATATCTGCACAGCAACCCAACATCACAGAACAGAATAATAAATAACACAAAGGAGTATATTTATTAGATTGGCTAGTACTAAACATGATGCAGTAGTTATTGCTTTTCTTACAAGACACCATCTTGCAAACACATTATTGTTCTTGTTACAGCCTGCATCTTCCATAATAGTGTTGAATATTACAGATTAGTCATTTTCTCTCCCTGTTGTCTTAGTTCCAATGTTGACTGAATTGAGTAACTGAGCTAAAGTAGTAAAATACTGAAGCTGTTGAACTTACTTTAAAGGAGAACTATGAGGGGGGTGATTTTCACTCACCTCATAGTTCTAGCCGACCTGTGACAATGAGACTGTCACAGGTCGGCTCAGTAGATCAGGAGGTGAGCGAACACATAACGGCGTTCGCTCATCTCTCGATCCTGTCACGGCTCTCTGCTGTGACAGGGGAGGGGCTGGATTCCCCCCTCCCCACTCCGATCCACCAGCGATGACTGGCGGAACGGACGGGGGAGGGGGCTGGTACAGCTGGCTCTGCCTCTAGATAGGCAGAGCCAGTTGTCAGTCACGCAGCTGGGCGGATCCCGGTACAATTGTCGGGATCCGCTTCAGCTGCGGCATCTCAGTATACCGCGAGCTACAGCTCGCGGTATACTGCGGCATCTCAGTATACCGCGAGCTACAGCTCGTGGTATACTGAGCCTAGGGTGATGGGAGGACGCTAGTTTGTGTCCTCCCATTACCCTAAGGAGAACTATGGGGAAAAGCCTTAAACCCATAGTTCTCCTTTAAGTGGCCATTTTTAGCCTTTCTGTATTGAAGTTTTACATTTCCCACCCAACATAAGTATACATGGGTCTCCTGCATTCACAACCACCACTTAAATGGGGTTTCCAATGACAACTCATTTATAAAACTTTCACTTCATAATCCTTGCAGATCCTGGTATCTATAGTGGGACTTAACAGAGCAAAACAATTATCAAGGAATAAATCTTCCCACTAAGCACCCTCTCTGTGCACCATTGTGTTCCAGGTGGTGCAAAAAGCTCCAACACAGCCAAATAAATGTGAAGAGAAAGTAAACAAATCGTATTATGTACTTTTCTACCCAATGATAGTTTGCATAAGGGCCAGAGTAATTCTTGATTGTGGACCCATAATTATTTGGAAATCTGAGAATCTACAGGAGCATACAGTAGTTTAAAGTCCAACTCCAGTGCCTCTTCCCCACTGGCACTCTATAGTTGACATTTAAAGTTCAGATACATTTTAGGTGCTGTGACCCTTTAAAATAATGTACCCAGTTACTGTGCTATTTATGACAAGATACAACAATCTACAAGCACTAAGCGGACATAAAACACATGATATGCTAATTACAGAGGGGAAAGCGGGACCTGCTCAAAAGGATAGTGCTATCAAATAAAACCTATCTCTGCTGTACCTGATAACTCATTTAAACTGGCTTTAATATGCAGATCTGGGTTTCTCCACCGTATTAAAATAAACTTGGCATTTCTGTGTTTACACTTGCACAGAGTACATTCTCCTAATTGATGCCATGAGCTTTTAACATTTTACAGTGTAAATAACTGCTTATATAGACATCTACACAATTGATTTTATGTAGCTTTTTCAAACACTGTGGCATCAGATTTTTTAAACATACTTCATACCGAATGATTTACTGATTTAGATGGTGGCTTACTGATTGTGGTACTTGGCTTAACTTTGGTTTACAAGTTCTGGTTTTAACATGTATGACAGGCATCAGCAGTCAGTTGTGTTATTATTAATATCACTGAAGACTTAGGAAAAAGCAAAGACAGCACCGGCTTGGATCTTGCAGCTAGTCACATGAACATATTTGCCTCACTGGATAGCAAAAAATACTGGAATAGATTAGCACACTTTGAAGAGAAATGTTAGTACCAGAACCGCAAGATACCAGAAAGGCAGAACATTTCTGTCTTTTAAAACTAAGGTTGCTTATTCACATCAGGTAAGCTGTCATACACACAGACTCCAAGAAGTGTAAAAGGCATGAACAGCTAATCTGTCTTTAGTTTTTTTTCCTGTCTTTAGTTTTTTTCATTTCCATCTTAATTTAGCTTTCATAGTTATCATCATTTGTAAAAATAGATTGTGGAAAAACATAAGGAGTGAGGAGGATTGAACAAGTGTATAGTCATAAGCAGGACAAAGCTAAACAGAATGAATGGTTTCTTATATTTAATACAATGATTTCTGACCAAAGTAATTGAACATCACAAAAGGGGCTCAGTTGGAGAACAGCAATAAACATCTACAGTAGACCAGCAGCTCAGCTTCAATCCTCAAGAACATATTTTTTTTTTATTTTCACAAACTGAAGGGTAAGGTAGTTAGTGTTGTTTTGGTAAGTTGCCTGTAGCTATGGAATGACTGTCACCAAATCAGGCCAGTTATTATAACAATCTGCAACCTCTGTAAAAACTCCCTTAGGAGTAGGGATGCTTGAGAAGTAAGCCACCAAATGGTTTCTTGTATTAGGGATGCCTCTGCTCTTTAGTTTCCAGGCCTGTACACCTACTGTAGGCATTGGCATGGTTCCCTACTCTTATTGTTAAAAATGTAATTAGTTTACTATACTTTTAAGGAGTACAGGAAGAGGAGCGAGAGCACCCCAACTCAAAACTCAAAACGAACAAGGACTATACCAATAACTGGGGTATGGAGATCTCCCCACTGAAGTCACTAGTAGGCATTTGAACTCTGCAGGTGTCTCACCCCCTGAACTCTACAACAGCTGTAATATTACTTTTATGTGACCTTTGCATTGGAAATTTGCTCCAACGCTTAGTTTGATCTCAGCCAAAAGTGGCAGTCATTTAGAGTTGAACCTGCTTACCTTCAGTGTTTTTCAGCATCCTTCTTTATGAAGTTTTAAAATTGATAGATTTTGATTCAACCCCATAAGTGAAGAATGTAGACATAATCAAATCTGCCAAAGTTATGTAGCTTTCCAGGAAAAAGTCCTTTAAATTTGGCTGGTGTTATAAACTTGCTGAGTCATCCCACATTTCACAGAAAATGTTAACTTTGGCAGAAATGTCAAATTTCCACTGAGTTTATGGCTAATTCAAATAGCATCCACAGATGGGGCATTAGGAACACCTGTCAGGTTAAATCTTATATCATGAATCTAATTGTACTGATGTATACTGTAGATGTCCTGAGCTGTAAATTGCCTATAAGTTATCTTTATAGTCTGATTATGCAATTTGCTTAAATGATGCAAATCTGTGATGGTCTATTCAGCACATTTAAATATGGATTACATTTTACATTCCCAAAGGTTTGGAGGTTTCATGTTAAATGTTACTGTTTCTTAAAGTAAATATTGCAATGTATTTTAAAGATAATGGGATGCTTTTACAAGACATTTTTGTAGTAAGTCAATATTTGTTTTTTTAAGCTTTGGCGCTACGGTTTGTATGTGCTGTACTAACCTAGTAAATATGTGTATACTATAATAACCCAAACAATTTGAGGGAGAATGTTTAAGACTTGCTTATGCTGAGACACTCTCACTTTTCAATTGAGGACAAAGTGACAGTGTACTCCCTTACCACTTTCTCATTACAGAAATGCACCCTCGGTAAGCTCATACCCAGGTGGACAACTATACTGTCCCTTCCCAGGTGACAGTGTTCAGACCTGGTGATTGGCCACTTAGGCCCAAGCACTCTCACATGGGGAGGTCACATGCTTCCACATACCCAGAAGCCCCGCTTCCGAACAGCAAGAAAATGGGGGTTTCCGATAGAGTGGGGAGGAGGCAAAAAAGCATGGATAGTTTAGTATAACTTCCTGGGGGAGGAGCCATCAGAAGGCATTGTCACTTTGCACATTCAGATATCTTTAAAGCCCAAATCCAGCTAATACAGTGAAGAAGGGTAAGGTTCTAAATCCCATAAGGCGAGATTCTTATCACTTTCTGTCCTTTTGGCTCCCTGTCATGAGAACAGGAAAGGATGTGGAATCATCCCAAAGTGCACATAGACAACGGTAAAACTTCCAAACCTTAATTCTTTCAAAATTTGGCTAGATGGCACAATTTTTAAGATCCTGGGCAGATCTTTCATCTGCCCTCCTTTTAAAATCTTCTAATCTAAGATCTCCCTTAGGGGCTCCTGTTCTTTCAAATACAGCAGTCACTAATTTCTTCAAAATTTATTTTAAAAAGCTTTTTACATTTTTAATTTCCTACCATGATGCAATAATGTACTTTGAAAAATAACTGCACTTTAGAAAACTGTGATGCATCTCGAAAACCCAGGCAAAGTACGATATGTGTAGACATGAGACCAACAGAAATAGAAGGTCTGTCTCGGTGGATCCTGCTTGTGCTGCCTTGTGTTTATTTATAGGTCTTGCAATTCCCGTGCAAATGAGTCCAAGCTTTGCTTAGACAGATTAGTAAAGTGATGTTTTTCAGTCTGGTACAGGAGTTAACCTGTTTATTCATTTAAGTGAGCCACATGTAATTTACTTTGCTTGCAAACACAATTAAAAGTGTTTGAAAATGCTTTCCTGAAATCTATATAATATCTATAGATATATATCGATATATATCTGTAGATATATATCGATATATATCTATATATATCGATATATATTCTTGATGTGATATCTAAGTGGCAAAGGTGCTATTCATTAAGTTTTTACATTGTATAAAATAGTGTGAAATCTCTTCAAAACACAAGAGATGATTGCTGCCCATTCGGTTTGATTTCTGCCACTGACCCACATGTCTGAACAATGAAAACTTACCCGATATCCCCTCCATACCAGTTATCAAAGCAAATAGGGACTGAACATTTATCCAGTCACATTTTTTTTTAATTTGGATTAGGCAGACATGACAGCATGCTCTGCCTTCTCCCATCATAGGTGATGTGAGCATAGTTTATGTAAAGGAGTTTGTAAAGAAGGATCTTTTAGTAGTTGAATTGTACCCTTGTGCATGCTCTGCACTGATATGATGCTATAACATTTTGTTAGAATCATAAAAGTGGAAGCAAAATTAAAATAGGTTTGTTACCCATAACAATCAACCAAGTATTAGCTGCCAATTTCCAATCTGCAGAGAAGAAGTAAAGCACTCATGGGTTGATTTATTAAAGGCAAAGAAGATGTTCACTTTGCAAGGGAATATTCCCTTTGTGAGAGAATTTTCCATGAAAATTCACATTCACAAAGAATTACCCAAGCAAGGAAAATTTGAAAAATAATTGCTTGCACATGATTATATGCTGGAAGTCAGCAGAGTATAAACTCATAAACTAAACTGAGGGGAAACTTCCAATGTAAAGTGAACAGCCTATTTGCCTTTAGTAAATCAATCCCACAGTGTTGTCAGTTACTTTTCACAGTTTTCTTTGCTCCAGTTTTTGTAAATCAGAATATTCTGCACTGGAGGAGTTTTTCTGCTTTTCTGATCAACCCCAGTGTTGTAATAAGAGGAAAACTATTTGGAAGATTTGTGAACCTATTGCATGATTAGGAAATTACATTTCCAGGAGAGATTTACCCCATACAAGGAAGACATGTTTTAATTTTGTGCATAACCGTAAAGGAAAACATTAATTTGCCAATAACTGTACAGGAAGGCATATTGGCAAAAGTGGTCATGTCTAGGTGTTATGTATACCAAATCACAACAGGGACTAGAAATTCAAACATGGTCAGTTTCATTTTCTTGCATTAACATGGCCTGAACCCTGGTGCTTTTTGTAGGCATCTCTTACACTAGATCATTTGACAGTCTCATGACCTAGCACAAGGGATGCATGATAAAGCTGGACTTTTCTAGTGTCTAACCATTACATGGTTCTCAGACCAAAGAACTGTGTTGTACATTTCATGAACTATTCCAAAACAAGAATGTGAGTTTAATTTTGTAACAGTGATTAGTAATTATTCCAGTAAAATGCATACTAGTGTAATTATTCAGGCTGCACAAAATAAACATTTAAAACAGCTTGTCACAAATGGAACTGATAGCTCTTCTTTCATTGGTGTGCTCTGTAGCAGGGACAACTTGTGTTTTAGATATATAGTACCTAGTTTTAAATAATGACTTTATAAGTTACTCTCTCTCTCTGGGGTAAAAAAAAAAAAAGAAATTGTTGGTGGACATCGAGTTCTCACTTCACTCTTTTTAAGAACTACAACCGTTGACAGAATCTTCACATCCAACACACTTTTGGGTGTATCAAATGCATGGTCCCCCATAGTCCATGTGCTGAATGTGAAGAGAGAGAGTCTCCTTAACATTTGTATCTGTTTTTTTCATTCATATCTCTGTTTTCGCAATGTTTAGATTTATTTTACAGCTTGTTGATTCACCTAAAGTCTGTATTTGTTATTGTAAAACAATACTGTGGAAGTGAAACGTGTAAAAAATACCCTTTGCGCACTACTGCCCCATAGACTTGAATTACTCATATTAACAATGCAGCCTGCCTAGCACTAGAATTTTACTGGCTAGGCTACAGACAACTTGGGGGGTTCAGAAGCTGTTGGGGGAGGTAGGTCCGGACCTATGAGGGAGTGAAGACATGTTTTAATTTTGTGCATAACCGTAAAGGAAAACATTAATTTGCCAATAACTGTACAGGAAGGCATATTGGCAAAAGTGGTCATGTCTAGGTGTTATGTATACCAAATCACAACAGGGACTAGAAATTCAAACATGGTCAGTTTCATTTTCTTGCATTAACATGGCCTGAACCCTGGTGCTTTTTGTAGGCATCTCTTACACTAGATCATTTGACAGTCTCATGACCTAGCACAAGGGATGCATGATAAAGCTGGACTTTTCTAGTGTCTAACCATTACATGGTTCTCAGACCAAAGAACTGTGTTGTACATTTCATGAACTATTCCAAAACAAGAATGTGAGTTTAATTTTGTAACAGTGATTAGTAATTATTCCAGTAAAATGCATACTAGTGTAATTATTCAGGCTGCACAAAATAAACATTTAAAACAGCTTGTCACAAATGGAACTGATAGCTCTTCTTTCATTGGTGTGCTCTGTAGCAGGGACAACTTGTGTTTTAGATATATAGTACCTAGTTTTAAATAATGACTTTATAAGTTACTCTCTCTCTCTGGGGTAAAAAAAAAAAAAGAAATTGTTGGTGGACATCGAGTTCTCACTTCACTCTTTTTAAGAACTACAACCGTTGACAGAATCTTCACATCCAACACACTTTTGGGTGTATCAAATGCATGGTCCCCCATAGTCCATGTGCTGAATGTGAAGAGAGAGAGTCTCCTTAACATTTGTATCTGTTTTTTTCATTCATATCTCTGTTTTCGCAATGTTTAGATTTATTTTACAGCTTGTTGATTCACCTAAAGTCTGTATTTGTTATTGTAAAACAATACTGTGGAAGTGAAACGTGTAAAAAATACCCTTTGCGCACTACTGCCCCATAGACTTGAATTACTCATATTAACAATGCAGCCTGCCTAGCACTAGAATTTTACTGGCTAGGCTACAGACAACTTGGGGGGTTCAGAAGCTGTTGGGGGAGGTAGGTCCGGACCTATGAGGGAGCTAAAAATATTTAGGGGGCTAGGGTGGGGGCGCTAGGATTTAAAGTGTCATTTTAGTTCAACAGAGTAGGGAAAGGTTTAGGACCCCTGTCAGCCACTGGGCAAAGTCACTCTTTCACTATTTGTCCTGGTGACCATTGTCAAGTGAGGAAAACCAAACATTTGTCACCGGAATAGCAATAGAGGGTAAGTCTTTAATGGGGACACATGTTCTGGTGACAACTGTCACCAGAGAGGATTTAGTTCACTTTGGAGAAGTTTCCGCTCACTTCCTGTTGTATCTACAGGACAGGAACCAAAGTAAAATATCTCTATTTTTCAGATGGCAATTCCCTACTCTATCCATAGTGAAAAAAAAAATATATATAGTTTTATTTCTAGTTTAACTGAAACTCTGTGGAGCATAACTGGTATTTCCGTATTAGTTATTCATTATAGGAAAAAGTTGGAAAATATTTGTATTTGTTAAACTATATATGAATTTATATCTTTGTGCAATTTCTTTTTTTTTTTTATTTATAGATAACTGTGTAACAGGAAACATATTGATATACTCTGACTTCCAGTCTGTAATATCACCAATGAATAAGCTAGAAATTGATCAAATTGAAAATATATATATTTGCAACTGCAGTGACCACACACTGCAACCACAACCATTACAAAGTATGTTATAGCCAAACTCCAAGTACAAAAACTTTCATTTTAAATATACTGTACTTCTTAACAGCCATTAAAGATATAAATCTATTTTTTGTGCACCAATTTTCTTTCCAAATACAGATATTAGAGTGTCACTGTAGCCGTGACATCATGTCTGTGATGCACCAAGCCTGAAGCTGTTGGAGGAACCATGCAGGCTCCACACACTACAGGCTGTCTGCAGAAAACTACATTCACAGTTCACATTGAAAACCTTGTTTTATGTTAGATTGATACACATATATGAAAGAAGCCCACAAAGAACTCCAAGACTCAAGTAAGAATACACATGCCTCTTCTATCTAGAAAATATTTTTAGCCTAAACTTCAGTTTTACTTTTCAACGGAAAACCTGCGATGAGTACACATTCTAAAGACCAATAATGCAGTCCTTTGATGTTGTGTCTGATCTAGTTTTGATATACTTTTTAATGTACTGAATAACAGTAACTAATTAAAAAGTACATGAAGTCAAAGGTTGGCCACTGTTTTAGAACAAGAATGCGTCCTAAGAATTTTCATCTGGCGCTTGCACAATATATGATCCAAAAGTGCCGGCTGAGATATTTGTTGCTCCTAACGCTACAAGAAACAACCTGAAATGCATTGCACTGAATCCAGGAAGCAGGTGTGAGATGTCAGGCTCAGTTTCAGTATCTTCTTCTGCATGAATTAGATTTTAGAAGAAAAACTAACAACTGCTGTATATTTTGTAAGAACAAAAATAAAGCAGATGTTTCTAAATTGTATATTGTTGGCACTCACTCAACAATCTGATACCAATGAGTGTGGAAGAAAAATATATAAAACCTAGGAGCCAACAGACACAAAGTCTGAATACCAGTGAAGGAATGCATGTATGTGGATGTATAGCAGATATCCAAGGATGCACAGTTGCGGCTTGTAAGCTGTAAGTTAATCTTGCATGGATCATGAAAACTGTTGCTTTGAAACAGATTTCAACAGAATCAGCAATTTTAAATATAAAAAACTCAGCCATGGTATTAGGCATGGGCCAGTACACACTAGAACCACTTTTGCAAAAACTATAACACTACCAGAGGTGCTTACAATGGTTACTCTTTATTGAAAGTTTCCTTTACAAAAAGCTGCAGCCCAAGCATGACTAACCCCACTTGTACGTTGTGGTAACACATGCTAAAAAGTGCACCTTAACCTGCATTACTACAGTACATGGCAACGCATCTGCAATGTGGTGCATTGTAGTGCCATTCACTTGTTTTACAGGAGAGCCCAACACACCACAGCGCACCAAAATGTGTATACCATATGTTGTGGTGTACTCAGTTGCTAAAAAAGGGTCATATACCTTTTCTCTCCATTGTAGTGCATTGGCAGCCCATTCATAATTAATGGCCTGCCCTAATGCCACACACATTATTAAATTTTTAGTTTTATTTTTACTTTTGTTCTGTTGCTCAGCTTCCCCTCCCAGCATTTAGTTGGCAGCCTGACAGCCTTCTATAATCTATAATGTAAACTAAACATAGAGCAGGTGCCCAGGAAGAGGTGAGAGAGCAAAGTGCTGAGATCCACCCTTAACCACTTCACTACATCTGTAGAAAAATTTGAGTTACTCCATAGTGGCTGTAACTACATGTTCTATGGGGGCTATTAAAGTTAATTTACTGATGCTTGAGAATGTGTTAATGTTTCAATGTCCGTAACCTGGACACAGGACTGATTTGTAATTCCTACTTCACTTTATTATTATTATTATTATACAGGATTTATATAACACCAACAGTTTGTGCAGCGCTTTAAAATATAAGGAAGACATTACAATCACAATACAATTCAAGACAAGATGGTAATCTAAAACGGAGGGAGGAGTGATACATGAGGAGGTAGCTGTGTGGGGATGAATTGTTTGAGAACGTGATGGTTCAGTGGTTAGGTTGAGGTGGGATTAGGCTGTATTTATACCAGAATGTACTTTTTAATGCATGTCGCCCTGCTTTGCATTCTGTTAAGAGTTTTAATCACTTGATTGGAATCTCAAAATGCAGGACAGTGCACCCCAAAATGCAGGACATGCTATTTTTTTTCACAATACAACACAACACATTTGTAAAAATGTCCTCTTGAAAACATTGTGGGTCATTTATCAAGAAAATTAGCAAACAAGTAGGTGTCAGACTCCCTTTTATTTAGAAAAATCTAAGCAATGGTTCTGTGTATTCGTGGGCAGCCAACCGCAACAGATTTTTAAAGGTCTAATACTAATTAATCACTGTAGATAAGACAGATTTTCACTCTCAATAGATGCTAGCAATGAATTAAGAAATGCTCAGAGTGGCTTCATTCTGTCACAGTGCTGCTGCAAGAGAAATTTATAAACGAGGCTGTAAGTAGTAAATCTGTGTAAAAATGTGTTCCACTGCCCCTGTTTAGAATTGCCTTGATGTGCGACAATTGATGTGCTGTCATTCTGAGCCTGATGAAGGGGACCCCTTGCGGCCACGAAAGCGCTTGTATTGGATGGCATTAAAATGGATTATTGATTTACAAAAACGGTGTGCTGGTGACATTATTCCTCTTTTCTGTGATTTACACGGTGCCTTCCGTGGTCACTACAAGCACCCACCCAGTTTGGGGTTGTTTCGGTAAGGAGTGCAGCAAGACATCCTGTTTCTAAATTTACTAAATGTCCCCTACATTTTGTTGTTTAGAAATGGGGCAAAATGTATGGCAACACTTTTGGCATGAACAAGCCTTTGTAGTGAACCTGTGGCCAGGCTGTGGACATTCATACCTCTACACCTCTGTAGATGCAGATACTGTGGAACAATTAATCCAGCAGATGTTCACAGCAGAATCACTGAAGCTTTTTAAGTTGATCTCTCTGCTGCTCAGCTTACTCTGTCCTCCATCCCTGACAGAAAAGAGTCAGTTGCCTTCCAGGGGAGTAGGGTTAATCGAGAAAGACTTGGAGAAGTTCACTGCTTCTGCTGTGAACTTTGAGGAAATAATGCTCCAAAATACCTGCAGCTACAGAGGTCAGTAAGGGCTTGTTTTATATCTCATTTAATTCTTGTTAAGAATATATAATTGCTTAAAGGGACACTAAACTCAGGAGCTAAACTCAGGAGCTAAATTTTAAAAATGTATTCAAGTACCTTAACTATTAACACACAATACCTTATTTGTGTATCACTCAGCTGTAGATCCTCAATTTGTCTCTGAATTGGTGCTGACACTGTCCTTCCTTCTGGCTACTTTTGTTCCCCATGGTCCCTGTGTGTGTTGAAAAGTAGCCATCACTCCAAGTTTACTCTTGTGATGGACTATAACTTTATTACAAATTACTAAACTAAAGCTGAGATTGTAGCCCATGGATTTTGATATAGCCACCCTCCAGAAGGAAGGACAATGTCAGGACAAATTCAGAGATGATTTGAGGATCTACCACTGAGTGATACACAAATAAGATATTTTTTGTTAATAGGGTAATTGAATGCATTTTTAAGATTTAACTCCTGAGTTTAGTGTCACTTTAAATGTCCATAGCCTGACCACAGGAACATTATAAAGGTTTGTCATTACATAACAGTCTTCTTCCACCCAACAACATATCTGAATAAAGGGGTATAGTGTCAATGGATAGGAAGGCTTTACAGAGCCACACAATCTGCTCATGCATTAAATATATCAATATTAAAACAACCTTTTGGCTGTGCCTAGAAGTTTAGATCTATTACAACAGCCAAGGGAGGAGTTGTACAAAGCACCAACATGAATGACGTGATGTACAACACTTCATCCTTGTCTGTTATCAGGAGACACCCTCAGAAGTCTGAGCCAGAAGACATGTCACTTTCATGCAAGAGAGTGATAATGTACAAAAACATTTTTGATGTCTTCCCTTCCCTTATATGAATAAAGCTCTTTTGTTATTTGGTTATTTTCTCCTTAGTTACCTAAATGAACTTCATACTTGTTCTGGCTCCTGATCTGCTTCATGGATTCTCTGATCATAAACTTTCACAGAGCTATTAAAATAGGTGACTAAGAAATTAGCGCAGAAGGGTAGCCTGTGCTGCAGAGGCTGCATGGGGAAGGAGCGTTTATGGGAATCAATGTTACACGCCTGAACACACAAAGTCTATGATTTTTAATACAAATCTACTGTGAAAAAGGCTGCCATTGACAAACTTTCTTTCTGAAAATACAGGTTGCCTGGTCAGTGACTCAACACAAGTATGCCGAAAGTGAGGTCAGAACTCCTGATCTGCTTAACTGCTCTGGGTCATTATATAATAAGACCATGGGACTAGCATGACAACCAGGAAGATTGCATTTTTACAAGGAGAGTGCATCAGTAACAACTCAATAATTTTGTCACAGGATTTATTTATAGAAATATGGAACTGCTAGTGCTAGCCTCCCTCTAAGAATACTAGTGAGTGGCCTGAAAGTTTCAGGCTTCAGTACTTCCAACACGCAGATCCAGAACAGGCAGGCAAATTACAAAGTCAGGGTAAAGACTGAACTCCTGATCTGCAGACTTCTTCCAGGTCAGTAACCCAAGGTATTGAAGCAATTGAATTAGTCTAACAGCCAGACATTTAGCATTTTCAGATGGGAGGAGTCAGTAATGGTAGCTTCTAGATTCCCTTGGTACAGGTTTGTTAATACAGAGGTAATGTGGCTAACTCATGATGTCAAGGAACTACAGTTCCTAACAGCTTCACTTATGAAGAGCTGACAGCTTACTGGAACTTGCGTTTCCTCGACAATTAGAGGGCTTCTATTTTTCTACATACAGTACTTTAAAGTTTGCACATTAATGGTCCCAATTGTGGTGAATACATGGAGAAAAAACACAGCTCTGATGAAAGAGGGAATGGGAATGCGGCAAAGGAGGGTGTTCAGCCAGGAGAGATGACAGACATAACATCAGCTGCTGGCTTAAAACATGTATTTAGACTTTTTTTTACATTATAATAATATTATTTTCTAAGTTCATTTAAAAATGTTTTCTAATATATATA
>NW_017307449.1:238624-294990 GCF_000935625.1 Nanorana parkeri | reverse complement strand
ATATATAAGAAATTACATTAACAGGCTTTAAAGTTTATACATTTGAGGCATTTTAATTTTGTATGTCAGAATATGCTGGTTTTATCGAGCCCCCACAAGCAGCTGATGATTTTGTAGACAGACCCTGAAGGCATGGTTTGTGGATTTGGCAGATGCTTCATCCAGGAGAGGTAGCTACATGTGTTGCTTATAAAAAGCCTGTCTTGTTTTCCTTAGGGAAGTCCTAATGTGGTCTCTGAAGTAAGACTCGGAATTTTGTAAAGATAAGGTTCATGGCTTTCATATTATGCTTTTTAGAGTGTTACTGCCTTGGTCTGATTTAATTTGGTATACTAAATGTTACATAATATCTGTTTTTTTTATAACCAGTGCAGGAGTTTTCCATACGGTCTACAAGAGTTAAAGTGTATGTAAAGCTTTTTATGGATAGAATAAGGAAATGTTAAAACCCCTGTCAGGTTTTTATTGCTTCTTGTGTCCCTACTTGGAAGATTACCCTCACCGTTGGTCCTGGTGACCATTGTCACCTGGATAAAAAGTGATGAGAAAGTCAAAATTGGCTAGAGCTTTACCTCCAATTAAAATTCAAGTGACAAAGAGGATCTCCCCTCACTTTGGAGAGATTTCCTTTAACATTAATTCCTGTTGTGTCTGCTGGACAAGAAATAATCTACCAGATGGTACACAGACAGCAACAAAATATCTGACAGGTGCCTACTTCTTAGAATTACATACACTTTAAGGCTAGTCAGGTTGGTTTTTCAATAATTCAGCCATTTCTCATTATTTTTACCACTGAGGAGCACTTGAAATAATTTTAGCCCTGCTATAAGGTAGGTATGTTCAGATACCAGTTCAGATACTAGTGCCGATACTTGTCATTTTCACGAGAGCTACCACGGTTGCAGAAGTTGCAGCTGGGACCTGGCTCTGGCGCTCCACCAATGTCCTGAAATCATTAGTCTGTATTGTTTTAGAAAAACTGTCACATGACAATAACAAAAATGGATCAGTACTTGTATCTGTGAGTACCTGGACAAGTATCAGTACTTGTACTTGAAAAAATTGTATCAGTGCATCCCTAATATATTAATAAAAAACAAATCATACATTAAAACCGTAATGCACAAATCCCAGGAGTCCTGTATGCTCCTTAAAAATGACAGCTGCCTCCTAACTTTTGAATTTTTCTCTAGTCTAGTCTTGGAGCTGAAAAAGTATCTGTACATGTACTTGAACTTGTACCGAGTATGGTACTTGATAGCTTAACATCCCTACTATAAAGCATTAAAAAAGGATATCTACAGCTCAATGTACTGTACATTATCGTGATCAATAAGTCAAGGAAAGTTTTAAATAAAAAAAATAAGTAATGTGGCATGCCTATCATATTTGACACCCAGGTCGGATCATTTTGTTACCAAGTCCCTAAAAATTATTTTCAGTAATCTTAAAATACATTATAACTGCAAAATAGAAGAGCAGTCAGTAAACTATTTTTGGTGTTGCTTGCTGCTTGCATTGGTGATCAGTGTAAGCAGGAGATCAATCCACCATTGCTCACTGTTCAAGGAACCCCTAGCAACCCTAGGAGGAACCCTAGGGTTCCATAGAACACTGGTTGAGAATCCCTGCTCTAAACTGATCTTCCATTTGTAAAGTAAAGTTAGTTTATTACCTTTCCTGAATATGATCATTGAAGATAACTTTGTGCTTGCTTGCTGCTTGAATTGGTGATCAGTGTAAGCAGGAGATCAATCCACCATTGTTTGCTGTTCAAGGAACCCCTAGCAACCCTAGGAGGAACCCTAGGGTTCCATAGAACACTGGTTGAGAATCCCTGCTCTAAACTGATCTTCCATTTGTAAAGTAAAGTTAGTTTATTACCTTTCCTGAATATGATCATTGAAGATAACTTTGTGCATAGGTTATTTATTTAAAATATCCAGTTTGCCAACAATGACAGTTTATAGTCATGCTAATATCAATGTACATTTGTTGCCAGTCTCTTTGTTTGCATTACATCCTAACAGACACAATTTAGAACTTAATAAAGGCTTAGTGCACCCAAATCTACCTATTTTTATCTCTTGGAGACTCCAACTGTTAGATCTCCCTTTCATATTTCCTGTTTCTGTTGCTATCTATTTTGAGTGTTTCCAGCCACCTTTGTATGCTTGAACATCTTTTGCTGTATACTCTATTATATTTAACACAGAAAAAGTCTCCAGTAATGGCCACTGCAGTTGTATAGACCAATGAACTCAAGATTGCAGATCCCATCGCCAAAGTCTCTGAGAGATATAATAAACTATTAGAGCAGGGGTTGGAAACCTTGGTACTGCTGCTATGGTGAAACTCTGAATCCAGTGAAATAGTGCAAGACCTTGACAGCTACAGGCATGACTCCTACAGACATAGGCATGATGTAATTGGTAGGTTCACCACAGCTGCTGTTGCCTCCCTCTGTATTAGAGGGCCTAACTTCAATGGACCTACGAAAAAAGAAATGTTAAGTATGGGTTGACTGACCCGTTCAACTGGAGTCCCACATATCTTATACAAAACTTTTGATTTACCAATCTTTGAGGTGCTATAGATTTACTTATTTCACTTCTAATGTAATTCTTAAACATTGCATTCATTTATTTTGCAGATGGACAGAAGAGGAAAAAATCATTAAGAAAGAAACTGGATTCACTGGGGAAGGAGAAGAACAAAGATAAAGGTAAATGTTTATATGTTTTATATTTATCTACAGTATCTCATGTTTTTTTGCCCCATTGCAGTTTTGTAAGTGTGACCTTACAGTGACAGATCAAAGCATTCACCTTCCATTAATTTTATTCCCATCTTGGCTTAGATTATACTCCATGTGTGATAAAGGCATGTTTCCTTTTTAGTTTAGAAAAGGATGGGGTCATTAGTAGCCTATTCATTACACTTTTTTCCCCTATCCATTAAAATAATTGGGGCTTTACTTTCTTCAGTGTCCCAAAGCAACACAAGGGAACCAAGCAACCGAAGTGAGAGCAAATTTGTAAACCACATTGCTTTAGGTTTTTTCTTTTAAAAGAAAATAGTGCTCTAAATCACAAATGCCAACAAGTTGAACAATGTCTTGCTATAACCAGTACGTTAATCCCAACCCAGCCCAATTAATGTCATTCAGCCCCAACATATCAAACTACAGTATATATGGCAGTTGAATGCAGCTAGTATTAGTTGATGAACACGTATGCACAATCCTTGCCTGCTCCCTCCCAATGAGCATAGCCCCAGAACCCGCACATTTAAAACAAATAAACACTGCATCTCCTATATTTTTTTTATCTTTGCCCCATTACCTAGTTGTCAGTTTATCAATGCTTTCGCTTAAGATTCACAAAACTTTCACCCATGATTCACACTTTTTTCCACATGTGTTTTAATTGGAAAGTTGTGTGAATCTTGGTGAAAATAATAAGTAGCCAATCAATGAGTTTGAACCAAAATACTACCAGTGAAATCTATACCAGTTTGAATTCCTATTTTTCATGATCTTACCGGGTCAGTGACTCACTTACCAGTGAAGCTGGAATCAGGATGAGAGCCAGAGAGCCTGTACTTTTTAAGAAAACACAAGTCAGGGGTGGCAGACTACCCCCACCACCACTCCTGTTATATTTTACAGGGATCTATCATTTTATAGTTCATCTGCTGCACAATACAAATAATAACTTAAAGTAGAATTGTGGCCAGGCTATGAAAATTCAATTAATTGCATATTCTTAACAAGCAGTAAATACGTTTTAAAATAAATTATGACTGTCATTCAGTCATAATTCAGACAGTCCCTATTCTATTGCCAAAATACTTTTTCCTTAACTTAAGTCGGCTGCAATGAAATTCGTGTGGGCTAATAAAACCCCACGGATCAGTGCAAAGGTACTGATGAGACCAAAGCAAAGAGGACTGGGAATCCCGGATTTTGAACTGTATCATAAAGCGGCCTTGCTATTAAGATTATTGGACTGGATACATGGTAGCCACAGTAAGGGTGGAGTAAAATTGGAGAGCGATATATCCCCCATACCATTAAGTAAAGTCCCCTGGCTGTCAATAGAGAACAGACCTTAAGGGCATACCCTACCTTTCTTGGTAAGACCGGTGCTTTAAGTATGGGATAGTCCATTATTAAATATAATCTATCTTCCAGACCCGGGCCATTGGCACCTATTATAGGAAACCCACAATTTCCACCAGGTCTGCAGGCGGTTCACTTCTTAAACATGGAGAGTAGTTCCATGGAACGAGTATGGCAGGTTCTAGAGATAGGGAAAGAAGAGTTAAAAATAGAGCTAAGACCGGAGAAACAAATTAATGGGAAACTATGGTTAGAAGCACTGCAACTATCCGATTATATTAGATACCTTAGGGCCCGCAAAACCCTGAATAGGTCACTCACACCATTTGAGAAACTATGCGTGAGTAAAGACCCTATCACACATATACTGTCAGTGGTCTATGGCCTGTTGAGGGAAGAGGAGACATACAAAGTATATGAAAAGATGGGAACAAGATCTGAGAAGAGAAATATCAGAGAAGGAATGGGAAAAAATATTGACTATGGCCCATGGCTCTGTCACCTGCCCATTCTTTCAAGAAAAAAATTATAAAATAGTGTCTAGATGGTACAGGTGCCCATTAGTAACACGTGCTAAGTCATACTGCATGCAAAGCAATTTGGGACTTGTATTTCCAAGGATGCAGTGCATGTGCCCATGCTAATGCCTGCATTGCCTTTGCTCCCATACCAGAAGGTCGGAGTCACCACTGCTGTGTTGGCATGGTAATGCAAGCTTTAGAAGCCCAAAACATACAAAATTGCTTTAAAAATGTTTTTAAAAAAATACAATGATGTAAATATGGAAGAAAAAGCATGTAAAATGTGGAAGTTACATCAACAATTAAGGTAAATGTTACAATAAGTACTTAAACTCAGTATGTGTACACAATAGTTTTATTTTAACTCTCTTCTTTAAATGACCCTGTGCTTTCCAGGGACAATTTTCCTATGTGATCTGCAGCTTACAAAGGGCTTCTTTTCTTTGCTCCTACGGATAAATGGAAAACTGGGTAGCAAAATGAAGGTAAAAGTACAGGTTCACTTTAAAATCAGTCAACCATGTACATCCTGGAGTGCTGGCTATGTTCACAGTTGGCACAAAAGCCTAAAATTAGTCATCAGAAATTATTGATGTGTATGTTACCCTAATTTTTTTAATCTATGTGTGTTTGCCTATGTATATCTTTCTACTAGTACTGTATTACTTTTCCATTCACATCAAAACACATGGGTAATCCTGCCAGTCCTCCTTATTTCTTGATGTAAACTGACCACACAGTACAGAAGCAGATCCATGCTTGTATGGTCAGTTTGCGTCCCTGGTCTTGCTTTTAGGTGGTACAGGAGGTTGTGCTGTCACACAGTGTGTCTGCATCTTCCATAGTCTGTTTACCCGCCACCACCCCCCCATCCTAAGCCCTGCCTTGCTGATTGACAGTGGGACTTCGATTGGGGACCACTGTCAGCTGCTACAAGCTAGTAGAGTTGTGGAGTTTCTTAGTGTGAGTGAATGACTTGCTGATCTGCCTGCTCCCTGCTATTCGGGAGAAGACATGATTCTGTGCAGTCACATGACCGCACAATAAAAGTTCAGAGAAAGGTAAAAAAATATTTTTTATACATAATTTCTATTATGGCCACTACATCATCTGAACCTTATTACCATGTGTCTACATAGTTGTTTGTTCACATATACTTTAATTGACTTTGACTTATTTCTCTTTTTCCTGGAATATGTTTGTCCTCTACCTCACACAGTTATGTGAAATCATAAAAAGGTCTTTTTTATCTTTTTTTTTTCTACATAGACTGTTCATTGCGGAATACACTGTTTATCTGCCCAGTGTTCTGAATCTTTGCTCAAATTCTTTCTAGTGAATGATCATAGGAATTACATTTATGACACAATGTGTTTTATATTAAATGCTCTTGTTGTTGATAGCTTTATCTTAACTATTTTGCAATGCTGGTATATATTGAAAAACGAAAAGACCCATATAAATTGACTTACATCAGTTTTCATAAAAGCTTTGTTCTCCCATTGTTGTTTTGCAAGGTCAGTATTTTAGTATTTGAATACTAAATTGAATACACAGTTGAAATACATATATTACATATATATGATCTTACTTATCTGCAACACAGCTCGGTCACCAACCCAGCCTTCTGATCGGACAATGAAAGAGGCCTAAGCCAGACATACATGGGTAGATTTGTGTATGAATGTTCATATGACAAATCTTGTCAGAATATTTGATAATGACATTAGATACCTGACAAATGTAATTCAAAATCTGATTTTCATTTAACATTCAATTATGAAATAAACAGAGTTTCCCGAAGGAAAACCACATTTACTGTTAGAATTTTGTTTGTTCGAGAAACATTTTCCATCCTTCTTTTTTTTCCGTTAGTATAGTCAAAAGCGATCATCGATTTGACCCCACTAACTATTCGAAAATCACATGAACGTTCCAAGAAACCCATTTTTTCCAGCTAAATTCTACTGGTGTATGAGCAGCTTTCCCACACTGTCGAGGTCATGACTCTCTCCTCTGGATAGCAAACACCCAATGTTAGACTGCTAGTAGCTGTTATCGCTGGACAGAGAATTTATGTCCAATTGGCTTACTCACTGGCCTTTCTAGTGGGGGAGCACTATGGGATGTACAGGTATTCTGATTTCTGATTAGCATTGTATGATATATATGGACTAAAGTGAGACTATGCACCTTATAAGTCTGTACATGTTATGCACTAGGAACTGTGGATCCTGACTGGGATTTTGATATGACTGTTACCACATTCAACTTTACTACAAGCAAATATTTTTGTTTACAAACACTAGCCAGTAATAAGTCAAATAAAGGCTAGATAGGAACACGCTCACCCAATTATGTAGCGGTCCATCCTCCTCTGGCAATACTTGGAGCTTTGTGTATCCAAGCAAGATAAACCAGTGAACTAAAAGACATAAGCCAGATAGCATAGAACATCATTTAATTCAAAATATATGAAAAAGAGACGTCTTCTCTGTATTATTCTTTACCTCTATGTATTCCTTCATCTACGTGACTTTTTGTTCTCTTTCTCTCTTTTGCTACTTATTTAATATCATGTTTTATGTAAGAAGATGAATGCTGGAGTCTGGTCAACAAATCACCTGTGCTTATGTGTTATGTTATTGTATATTCTGTATGGTAATCTGAATTGTCTGTGGTTTATATTTTTGTTTATTATTGTATTTGTTTTTTTTGTTCTTCTCTTTTTGATTTATGTTATGTGTAAAGCTCAATAAAAAGTAATTGATTAAAAAAAAATTTCCTTTTAAAAGTCCCACTTGGATCAGGTATAGATCCCAGATTCACAAGCTCTCCAAAATAGCCACTTGGATGATTTAAGCGCAATCGACCCTTTTCTTACCTACCTGATGTGAGCGCTTGCAACAGATTCAGCCATCATGCGAAAATGGCCTTGTGGTGGGAATGTTGTAATGGGAATGTTGTGGTGGTCCCCTGTCCTTGCTGAAGCATTTTGTGGTCAATACCATTGCCTCAGGGTAGTGGCGGGGTTGGGAAATGGGAACTAAATAGACTGGCAAAAAAAAGCAAATTACCGTTGGTGATCCTGCCTGCCCCCAATTACCCAGGAGCAGGAGGAATGGATGGCAAGGTAAAAGAGGTGGAACGTGACACATTAGCATCCTAACCCTTTAGCATTCTTTAAGATTTTATAGAAACTGCTTTAGCATGCATTGGGTTTCTGACATTAAAAGCTGGTTAAAAGTGACTGAAATTTCCTGGAAACTGCCTTCGTATTACTATAATCATATATTAACTGGGGCAGCCATACAGTAGGGACATTTGGACAAAAAATTAGCATATTTCACTGAAGGTTCATGATTTTACTAAAATAAATTTAAATCAATAGGAAATGCAAAATGTTTTGTTTTTTTGAGTGTTTTTTAGGGGGAAATACTCCTTGGGGCATACCAATGCTCCTTTCAACTATCCTTGGCCTGTACTTGTTCCAACAATGGATTTATGTTAGATGGGGATATCTGTTAGATATCGAGAAACCCTAATACCCCATAATGCCGACCCTACCCCTTGTTTATAATCAACACTGACATGGTGATCACATTACTTCATTTATAAGCAGGCAAGGATCACATGGCTGTGTTAAAGCAATTGTTTTCAAGCAAATTTCACTTAAGCAGTCTAGATGGAGAAATTTGAGGCTAATTTCAGTGAAGGTGAAATTGGTAATTTCACTACACTTTTGCAAAACTATTCTACTCATCCTGAGAAAACATAAAGATAAGAGAGAGGAGCTGAATATGCTGCACTGGATATTTCTAAAGCCTAGTCATTCGATCTCTGTAGAAGGAAGAAATGGTTGCTTTTATCCTTCAGCAGAGATCACATGGCTCAGGTGGTAAGGGATGTAGCTTTCCATGAAGAGAGCAAGAAGCAGCATATTCTCCAGGAAAGCATTCAATGCTTTCTGATTTTTATCTTTTCTAGCATGACTATTAAAATAGCTTTGTGTTAACACATGAGTATAGATCCACTTTAATAAACTGTATATCAGCATGTGAGACGTTAGCATTGTACTTGACAGATGGCTTTTAAATTCCCACACTGTAGCAGAATGTACAGATGACATAAAAACAATGTCTTGTGGGTATGGAACACTTACATTTAATGGATCTAAATGGCATGACTATATATTAATATTTCTCTTTATTTATTTTAGAATTCTTACAGCAGGCATTTGGAATGCCATTATCACAAGTAATCGCCAATGACAGGGCTCACAAGCTAAAGCAAGATTCTCACAAAGACGAGCAAAAAGAGGTCTCTGACTTTGTTACGTCCATCCTGCCATTTGGATCAAGGCGGCAGAATAAAGAACTCTCTAGTAGTAATTCATCTCTTAGCTCTACTTCAGAAACACCAAATGAATCCACATCTCCGAATACGCCAGAAGCTGCACCTCGGGCACGCAGAAGGGTGAGTTCACACTGTCACACATGAAAGCAAATTCCTAGATGATATATCTTACCATGTGCTATTTCATTTGTGGAATGGGATTAATATTGCCCCTGTGGAAATTTCCAAATAGGTTCAAATAGGATAAAATATAATTTAAAATAAATGTATAGTGTTTTTTTTTACTACAATTTTTTCTTTATACTTTCCATTTTTTTCTACGGTCCAAACTAAAAAAAAATACAGAGCCACACCGCTGTTGGGAAAGATTCTGACATTATTGTCAGGCTCCATCCTGCTGCCTGATTGACAGCTGGCTCTGCCACTCTGGAGCAAAAGCCAGTTATGCCCACCCTCTCCCCTCCCTCTTCCTCCAATGAGCACTGGAGGAACAGAGAGAGGAGGGGGGAATACCAGCAGGGAGTGGTGACTGACAGTCGCCACTCTCTGCAGGTAAAAGACAATGATCTGAGCAATCAGCGGTTTGTGGTCGATCAGTTCTTGATCTATAGAGGCAGGATTTGACACCTGCAGTGTCCGACACTGCCTCTAAGTATTCAGAAGAGTACATTTTAAATAGTGTATCAGTTTAAAAAGTATAAACCCTCAAAAGGAAATGTGAATTAAAATTGATTAAAAAACTTGTATAGTTTATTTTTATATGGTTGAACTAAAATGTCTTTCCATAAAGTATTAAAGTAATTACAAGGGTAATTTTTAAATGTTAGTTTTGGATTAATTGTGGAAGGGTTAGAAACACTGTCAGGTTTTTATTGCTGTCTATTAACCACTGTAACAGAGACAGAAAGTGATGGGAAAACGAGTTGCCATCAGAGCAAGAAAATAAAAATGATTTCAAGGGGGACACCTGTTCCTATGACTTTACATACAGTTTAAGACATGAATACAGGCATAACAACAGGTATCACTGTGCAGCAGTGGCAGAGTACATAAAATAAAGGACATGCCTAGCTGCATAAGCATAATGATCCTCATACATTCCCTCATTGGTGCGAGCAGTACAACCAATTCAAGAATCTCTTACAAGTGATAAAGAGAACATTTGAAACATTGTAAGTGCCCGTTATTATTGCAAATGATAATGAGCTCCTTGAAAACATTGGAGGAGCTTGTTTTTGTTATTTATCATGTTTGTAAACCTTTGCAATCACTGAAGAGAGAAAAGGGTGCAGACCTTTCACTGTGCTCGTACTATAGTGTGGTGTCACCAAAGTTGTGTAAGAAAACCCTGGCAGTTGTTTCGGGGCCACAATCTTGCAAGGATAAGCAGATATTTAACCTCACATTACTGTGCCCAAGAATCACTGCAAGCAGCATTATAAGTATATTATCGGCAGTTCAGTACGTTTTTATTCTGTAATGTAATTGTTTCTACATGTTGTGCCAAATTTGGGCTGCAATAAAATGTGCAAAATTTCTTTCAGACTGTAATCAGAGTCATTTGGCCTTTTCTGCTAATCCTGGGAAGAGACTTTATGTCTGGGCAAAATAGGATTGCCATTTACAGAGATGTGACATCTAATATTTTCAGGAGGTGCCCATATTCTGTAGTTTGTGTTTCCCGCACATCTTGTCTGTCCTCTTAGAAAAAAAAAGAAAATCAACAGATCACATTTCCCTGCCTATCTCCTAAAGACACCCTTGCCCTCAGAAGCACAGAGCTATACAGTATGTTAGCGCAGACTTAGAAAATTACCTGTTTCAGGAAGCCAGGAAAACATTGTTTCATATGGCGTTTCATAACATTTATTTATAGCATTTTGTTAAGCAAAATCAATTTCTTATTGCATTTTAAGTGTCCTACACAGTCCTGATAATTGTAATTCTAGCAGGCAAATGTTTCAATTTGATTGGTCACATCCTGTTCACCAAAGTACCATGCTTTTTCAGAACATTGTCATTAATATATAAGCAACCATTACTGTTTGGTTTCAGAATATAGACTGGTTAAGTAAAGGCAAGTTTCTCTAGATTTCACAATTTGTTTGCCTAGCATATTGAAGCAATAGAGTGATACAACTCGATGAGGTAGTACAGTTGTCAGCTTTTAATTGCTACCATATGTGATAGAAACCAGAGTTTTGTTGCAGATGTTTAGGCCACAGTTATGCATTTATAATCACTAACTTCCCCAACTGTGTTGATAAAATATTTAGTTAGCTCTTTTAAAAAATAACTTTATTAGGGCTTTTGTAAACATGTGTATCTATCTAAACTGCTTTTCTTCTCATACAAGCCAATGGGAATGCAAAGCAACTCAGGGGGAGGTTGGAAGCAGGTCAAAAGCAGCTTATAAAGCAGTCAGAAGAAATTCTGAAGCATTGCAAATATGAGCTGATTGCAGGTGAAAGCAGGCTGCATTTGTTCCTTTTTATATAACCTCTAGCACTCTTTGGGATTGATTTACTAAAGGCAAAAAAGCTGATCACTTTCCAAGGAAATTTTCCCTTAGTTCAGTAAATGTGGTAAAGCTTTGCTGCCTTCCATCTTCTAATCACGTGCAAGCAAAAATACTTTTTTTCTTTTTATTTTCCATTGTTCATGATTAGGTATTCTTTGCAAAGTGACCTTTCACCACATTCACTAAGCTTAGGGAGAATTCCCTTGCAAAAAAGAAGAGCCTGTTTGTCTTTAGTAAATCAACATATTTGAACCTAAAAGGACCTTAAAATAAAACCCTAGTGCAATTAAAAAGAACAAAACAAAAAAAAAAAACTTTTATTGATAAAAAGAACTTACTGATTATGGGGTTCCCATGGCCCTGGTGGTCATACTCATATGAAAGCATTGTAAACATTAAAGAACTAAATTTGGTCACTCCTCCTACCTAACGTCTTACAGTTAACAGTCGTAGAAGTTACAGGTACAAACAATAAAATACTCTGTTTCTCTGGTAAAGGAGATGAGTAAATTTGTCTTAGTTCGGTTCGTGAACAGTTTCGGAAATCTTGTTTGAAGTTTGCGAAATTTGCAGTGAACCCCATTGAAGTTTAAAGGGGGCGAATCTGGTTTTCGGTTCTGGCCATTAATAGAGCTAATAAGCAAGTTCATGTCTAACAAAAGGCATGGTAAGCCTGGCCCTGTCATGGAGGATATATATTACCTGTCCGTCTATCTCCCACCTTGACTGCCTTTAGGCGTTCCCTAAAGACTCATCTCTTCACCGCAACCTAACCACTGAACCTTCACATTCTCACATCATTAATTCCCACAGCTACCTCATGTATCATTTCCCCCTCCTCTTTTAGATTGTAAGCCCTCAGGGGCAGGGCCCTCCTTACCATCTTGTCTTGAATTGTATTGTAACTGTTATGTCTTCCTTATATTGTAAAGCGCTGCGCAAACTGTTGGCGCTATATAAATACTATGTAATAATAATAATAATATATATACAAATACAGAAATAAAAAAAAGAACTAATTAATAAAAAATCTCTCTCTCTCTATCTCCTCTCTCTCTCTCTCTCTCTCAAGATCTCGATCTCTCTCTCGAGTTGTCATCTCTCCCTAACACTATCAACACACAGTGACAGTATGTTTGCTGTTAGACCATTAAAGAAAAGGGGCTGTTATTTGCGTTTCTTCAAATTACTGGCTTGTGACTAAGCTGACCAGGGGCACTGCATACTAAATTGTTCTCTATTTCTGACAGTGAAACTATTTGGAGGGAGCACAAATAGCCAGCAGTACATAGTTGAAAGTATTTTGCCTTTCCAGCCAAGCAAACATCACCTTCCTTGACTTTGTTCTGTCTTTGAGCGCTGGGATGCCCCATCCTATTAAACTAAATTTGCCCAGTAAGTAATTAGTAACTATTAAGAATTATAACAAAGATGGGTGGATAGAAAGATAGATAGATAGATAGATAGATAGATAGATAGATAGATAGATAGATAGATAGATAGATAGATAGATAGATGGATTGCCTCAAATGTATTTTTTGTATCCAGTAAGTACATTATCTGTTAATGAGCAGTCAACGTGAGTTTTTTATGGTTGCTTTTTTGCTGGTCGTCATCTGCATCTTAGGTTCTTGAACTTCTATTTTCCTCACAAACAAACCACAAAGTCACAGAGTTCCAGATCAAATAAATAGAGAACTTGGCCAAGAAACAGTTACTTGTGATAAACTTTTCTTGCTGTGGGAAATAGTGAATATTTTGGAACATTAAAATGAATTGCGAATATTATCTTTCTTAATCAAGGCAGATGACTTGCATCAAGCCCAACACCCTCCTTTTTAGTACAGAGCTTTGTCTCACAGGACATAAAATGAACTTGTTTTTATATATATATATACTATATCAGTTGCCAGTAGTGCCTAAAGCACAGGACATCAAAGGATTAACTGTGTGTGTGTGTGTGTGTGTGTGTGCGTGTGTGTGTGTGTGTGTGTCTGAGTGCGATAAAAATTGGCTTCCTGTACTCTTCACTCTATTGGTGTCTGGAGATCATAATGGTACCTAGGGAAATTGGATGGCCATCATTGTATTCTTGCATTTTCAAAAGGCTGCTGTGTGGTCCACTGATCATAGAAGTTTTTCTCATGGCACAACTGTGAGTCATACGATCTATTGGCAAGATTCCAGGCTAGCCTTACATTACTGTTGCAGGCAGGAGTAAGGGGCAGCAATTTACTACCCGTGAATGGTTGCAGTATATAAACAAGAATTTAGTTGGGTTATTCTTATACCACGAGATTGTTCTCTGTCCTATATGGATAGTTAATGCAGCTGCACAGACATACCTTACTTTCTTTCCCCCACTGGTCTTTTGTAGCTCACACAGGGCTATGAACTTGATTGACTGTCATAGGGTGACTGGGCTAGTGATGTCACATACTCCTCCTGGTACTTACTTTGGCTCTCAAAGGAAAATATGTTAGGCTAGATTTAGAAGTTTAGATCGGTTTCTAGATGCACCTGAGTTCTATTTTTTTTAAACGCAGCTTAACTGACCATAGATTAGATGCATATACAGTATATGCATTTACAAACACTTTTTAAATGCATCTAAAAGCTTCCAATTGCACATAGGGCTTGTTCACATTTTGTCCGGACCAGACATTTTTTTGCCGCACCCGAAATGCATCCTTATGTATTCCTTTGGTATTTCTGAGCTCTGTTGACACCAGCGCAGTCAGTTCCGGTGTGGGGGGAAAATGCTGCATACACTAAACACATAAAACCGCATGCAAACGGACTGTACTGCACTTAAAAGCCTATTTTAAGCTGAAAAAAGCACTGGAACACACCGGAATGCAAAAAATGCATACAAAACGCACTGCACTGCATTTGCAGATCTGATCCAGATCTGGTGCAGACATGGTGAGAACAAGCCCATGTGAATTGGCATGCAATTTAAACCTCTGTATTATGGAACAGTAAGTGACTATGGGTTCTCACCTCCAATGTGTAGATGGGGATTGCTACAATGGTGTACATTTGCTGATTTATTTAATTAACGACTGGTTTTATGCAAGAGGACCCGTGGATGCGGCTGCTTTGGAAATAGATGACTAGCAGTCTTTGTATTTATTGATATAGCACAAGCATTTTCTGAAATACTTTACCGGAGTGCATTTGACCATCCATTAGCCCTTGTGAGGTGCTTACATTTTAATGTAGTTCAGTCCTACCAACTGGTATGTCCTGTGTTTGTTGAAGCCAGTAAGTTCACCACTATTTTTTTGGAACACGAGAAGGTAATTGGACAGGAGGAACATTGTGCAAATCTGATACTGACAGTGCCAAAAGGCAGATTCAAACCTCATGTTAACCACCAACCCACTCTGATTTCCCACAGTGTGAAAATTTAAGCTATCTACAAAACAACAGCTAATCTTAGATGAATAAAATTAGGAAAGACAGAAAATAAAATCCATCCGAGATGATCACTTTGTTGTATGGCCAGGTTTGGTTGTGTGTGAATGAGCTTTGGGTCTGGGTCAAACATGAATCTGACCAGAAGCCAGTCTGTGTGCAGTCTGCGGAACAGGAAAACAAACTGGCTATATTTGGCCATTTTGCCCACCTGAACCTCTGGCTGATGTACCTACAAGTCTGTTATTTAGGGATGGTAGCACTACCACGGCTAAATGACATCCTGGTGACATCATTGAAAAACGATGGTCATGAACATATTTGGTCAATGACTTTACCCAGAATCTCCACTTGCTTGTTTACATAAGAAACCGGCAAAGATCTGTCATTTACGATTGGAATACTGATGGGTGAAGATCATCGTCTGCTCTAGGTCACTGTGTCTGGTCAACATCATCACATGTTGCTCATCAGGGTTAACATGGATATACATGGCTGGACGAAGTGATTGACATTGGATTTACATCTGGAGACATTGCTTATTTAGCTCTTGAACCATACCAAGCCACATGCCCTCAACATTGGAAGATTACTTTGCATGGGGGGTGGAAAAGCCTCCCCCCCACAGGACACCTTGTCCCCATGTTGATTGGGGCAAGGGTCTCATCCTCGCATCCTGCCCAAATATTTTCATGGCCGTAATTGGTCAATGATGTCACCCAGGATTCCTGGTCTTTCTATTTACAAACAAGCCAGTGGGGATCTGTCATATACAGGCCATAGTGCCTAAATGGTAGATACACTTTTTTGTTGACAAACACAAGATGACAGGGTTCTGTCAGCAGTAATGCTGTCACCACTAAATGACAGA
This sequence comes from Nanorana parkeri, assembly GCF_000935625.1. Taxonomy (NCBI): domain Eukaryota; kingdom Metazoa; phylum Chordata; class Amphibia; order Anura; family Dicroglossidae; genus Nanorana; species Nanorana parkeri. The sequence goes on along the minus strand of NW_017307449.1, from coordinate 279,175 downwards.
TACCCACCTGCTATTTGTAAGAAAAAAGTCCCTTTTAAATGTAATACATCCTACTGCTTCAGAACTTCACTTGCAGCTTTAAGGAATCAAAGCATGGTATTAAAACAATTTGTTTATTGTCAATGTTGCCCTTAAATTCACATCAAAAGGCCATCTCCCTACTGAATGCTATTTTTTTCTTTTCTTTTTTGCATTGGTATATGTCCCCCGGGCAACTACCTATAACCTTTGAATGGTTTGCTTATCCCAGTTGTTAGATGTTCGGAAGTGCCTGTATGCACGTAAATTCTTTAAGATCCCGCCATAAACTGTCTGATCGTGTGAACATTCTGTTATGTCAATAGACCCCTTTACTGAAACCAATCCAATAACATGTACACATATTATTTGCAAAGCAGTGAAATGGGTGTGTATATATTAGGGGTTATACAAACTAAAAGCATTGTTTATGTCTTGCAGGGTGCAATGTCTGTGGACTCCATTACAGATCTTGATGACAATCAGTCTCGACTACTTGAGGCTTTACAGTTGTCTTTGCCAGCCGAGGCTCAAAGTAAGAAAGAAAAGGAAAGGGATAAAAAGCTAAGTCTGAACCCTATCTACCGACAAGTTCCCAGGCTTGTGGACAGCTGCTGTCAACATTTGGAAAAGAATGGTAAACCTTAGGCTGATGTTTCCAGGGGTTACATGACATTATAATGCAGCTCTTAACTTGATCTAAAAACAATTTTAGGTACAATTGTTAGCCTCTTAACAACTACGTTTAAAAGACGAGTCCATCCAAAACTGATATTTCTGTATTTGGTAGAATTTACTAAAATTACTCTTCAACTTCTCATAGCTCTGGGTCACCCTCAACTCCACACACATTTTGTGACCATTAAGTGGAAGTCTAACTCTCTTTGCTAAAGTCTCCATATATTATACATTACACAAAATGCAGCAGGAGTCTCAAATAGAGAAATTTTAAATAAATGAATAAATACAAAATTAACTGGAAGTTGATGGGGTAGGTTCCTGTGTAAAACAATTATAAATCTGGCTATAGGCCTTAAAGTGACGCTAAACTCAAGTGTTAAATCTTAAAAATGCATTCAAGTATCCTAACTATTAACAAAAATTTAGCTGTAGATCCTTAAATCATCTCTGAATTGGTGCTAACACTGTCCTTCCTTCTAAAGGGTGGCTACTTTTGTTTCCCATGGTCCCTGTGTGTGATGTAAAGAAGCCACCACCCCAAGCTGGCTCCTGTGATGGACTACAATCTCATATTTAGTTTACTAATGTGTATTGAGATTGTAGTACATCAAGGGAGTGAGCTTGGAGTGGTGGCTACTTTACAACACACACAGGAACCGTGGAGAACAAAAGTAGCCACCCTCCAGAAGGAAGGACAGTGTCAGCACCAATTCAGAGGTGATCTGAGTGATGCACAAATAAGATATAGGGGTCTATTCACAAAGCTGCTGAAGGATCTAGCCATTGCCTCGGCTGATCCTTCGGCTAGTTTCGACCCCAGGACCCCTTCGGTTCGGTAGAACCGAAGGGCTGCTGTACGGGCTATTCACTATAGCCCGTACAGCTCACAAAGTTGGTCGAGGGGCTCAGTCGAGCCGAAGGCATATGCTGACAACCTGCTACTGATAGCTGGGCAGAGCCAGCCGTCATCTCACGGCTAGCTCCGGCCACTTGCACAGACCGACCAGCGTCCCTGGTTACCAGGTACGCTGATCTCCAGACAGCCCAACTCTCCCGGACGCTCCGGGAGTCTCCCGCTATTAGATAGCGGCTCCCGGCCGCCCAGGGGAGAAACACTTTCTCCCGGAAAGTTTTACTCTGCTTGATCGAGCAGAGTAAACCTTTCCCTGCTCTGTTGTCTTTTTTTTTTTCTTCTGACATCGGAGCCATTGGCTGCTGTCAGAATAATAATTTAAAAAAACAGCATAATAATGCATAGCTACATTCCTATGGGCTATTTCAATTTGCAGTAGCCAATAGCAAACAAGCTATTGCACCCGCCCACTGCTGCTGTCAATCAGCAGAGGGGAGCTGAAGTTCTCCATCAGGTCCCCTTCTAGTGATTGACAGCAGCAGAGGGCAGGTGCAATAACTAGTTTGCTATTGCAAAGTGTCACTGCTAGCTCCGCCGAATCGTTTTCTATTTTATTTTTTCTACTTTTTTAACTGTTTTTCTATTCTGCTTGGTACCAAAGAGGTACCGAGCAGAATAGCCAAGCTGAATGCCGATCGGCGGCATTCGGCTATTCACTCACTGCTGTTCGGCATCTATGAGAATAGGCCGAACAGCAGGGAGTAGCCTGCCGCAGGTTTGGCTCAGCCGATCCAGATGTTGGATCGGCTAAGTCGAACTCCTTCTGTACTTCGGGTTGGCTAAACATGCAGAGCATGTTTGGCCGACCAGAAGCAAGCCGATGCATGGCTGATTTTAGTCGGTGTACGGCTGAAATCAGCTGTACAAAGCCTGAAGTGAATAGCCGAACAGTGTTCGGCTCACTTCACTTCGGGTCGGTTATTCACTCTGCTGCCTATGGCAGCTTTGTGAATAGAACCCATAGTGTTGTTAATATGGTATTTGAATGCATTTCTAAGGTTTACCTCCTGAGTTTTGTATCAATTTAAGTGGCAATCATATGTGCAGACTTGAGTTGAATACTAATTTTTTCCACAGTTTGATACATAATAAAATACATAATAAAATAATGTAGAAAATAAAAATAAACCAAAATAACTGACTGACCTCAACACCGTTAAGTGAAGCCAGTCAGAGGTTATAAGGGAGTGTCTAGTTGGCAAACATAGATGCAAATAGATATATAGGTAAGCCTCTGTTGTGTTGATGACTGTGTCCTCCTTGTGCTCTACATTTAAAAGAATCACTATTACTATGGGATCTATTCACAAAAGGGTGAATAGCTTGGAGAAGGCAGGAGAAGGGTCTTGTCTTGAATTGTATTGTGATTGTAATGTCTGCCCTATATTGTAAAGTGCTGCGCAAACTGTTGGCGCTATATAAATCCTGTATAATAATATCATAATAATAATAAGGGAACAATTTAGGAGAACATAGCTGAACTGGAAAGTGAGCTGAATTGGAGAATTTTTCCAGTTCAGCTATGTTGTCCTAGATTGATCACTTCTCCTGCCTTCTCCAAACTCTTCACCCTTTTGGGAATAACCCTGTTAGTATTTGTGGTAGTTTGTGGTCAGAGCTGCAAATGCAGCCATCATTTCTGGTCTATGGGGAGGGTGTCACTTAACCAACTCCATCTAATTAAAGTGTCCGAGGGGCATGCTGCAGAGGCTGAAGAGTATTTTATTATGCTCAGCAGAGATACCGTTAAAGCCACACATCTATATTTCCATATAGCAAGAAAGTGAGCTGAATTGGAGAATTTTTCCAAATCGGCTATGTTGTCCTAGATTGTTCCCTTCTTCTGCCTTCTCCAAACTCTTCACCCTTTTGTGAATAGACCCCTATATGCCACTCAAAAATAGTAAGTCACATGTTGCCAGGTGTGTATTAGCAAAAGTACATAAATCAAGACATTTTTCTCTTTTTGGTTTACAAACATAGCTTTGAGACTGTCACCTGAAAATGATCTCAAATTTATGGTTTTATAAAGTTCCTATAAATTTACCTTATCTATTGTCTTAGCATTACACTATTCTGCAATAAATACAAGTAAATGTTACAAAACACTGACAGGCCAACATTGTAAACAGGTGGTATGCGGTAATAAGCTATATGTTTTAGTCAAAAGAGTCGGAATGGACCACTGAAAGCTTAAACATCAGTCCAATTAGAAAATGTGGCAAACTTAAACAATTCTGTCCACCAACAACCTCCCTCTAACATCACAGACCTAGTGTAAGTGTACCTAGAAGAATGGGAAATTATTGCAGGATCCAAGATGTAGTAGTAGCAGCTTACAACTCTACTTTTTGCTAAAATGACACTGAAAAAAATGCACTTCTGTAAATTGGACTGAAATCAAAAACAGTGATATCTTCCCTACTAGCTGTGTTCTGTAAACAACAAATTCCATTGCCCCCTTGTAATAGAGATGAAGAGAGGAGGGTGTGTTTGTAGTCCAAATCAGGAGAGCTTATTTGGGGGTATAGATGCGCTTTAAAAAACTTTTGTGTCACAGTAAAAAACATTGTCCACCTGCAAAGTGTTAAATATGTTGTGTAAATGAGATATTTAAATCCACATCAAATTGATTTAAAGTCCAGGTACAAAAAGTCCAAGGGAGGTGTACATACGGAAAGCATAGTATAAGCTAATTTAGTTGTTCAACCATATGTGAGAGGGATGTCGCAAATCCAGTCCAGTAAGAGAAACAACATCCAGATTAACCTTTACTGGGACAAAAAAACAATGAAGGATGCATACTGCTTCCCTTTTTATTATATGCATACTTGGGCAGTATAAGCATGCATGTTCATGTGTCCTTTATCCAACCATCATCTTATGAATGTCTGCAGCTTTAGGGTTTAGAATATATTATTTGGTTTCAAGTTTTCTGAATTGTGTACTGAATGAGGATGGTTCACTGAGCCAGAGTGAAAAGGAAAACTGATTATGTACTTTTTTTAGGTCTACAAACAGTGGGGATATTTAGAGTCGGAAGTTCAAAAAAGAGAGTACGACAGGTAACCTTATCAATCATAAAGTTCTTTTGTTTGTTCATAATGATAAAACATGTTGAATGTTATATTTAGAGAATCATTTGTGATTTATGTGATGCATGTGATCATTAGATTAAGGCCCAACTGATCTTTCAGTTTAATTCAGCTAAATACATTCCAGGTGTATCAAAGCATAAAGAAATTTAAAGTCCCCAAGCCCAAGTAGAAAAGCCTATCACTTTTCAGCATGCTCTTTTCTGTGTGAAAGCAGTGGTCTCTCTGGAGAGGTCTGACACTCCCCTAGACCAGCAGTCAGCAAAGGGCATGCTCCTTTCTGATTGTAGAGCTCTAGCTCTGACTTATCAGGGGGTGTGTCAAACCTCTGTATGGAGACCACTGCTTCTGCACACAGAGCAAGGCAGAGCAAGGGTCCTTTTCTACAGCATGCTGGCAGGGGGAAGGCTGTGGATGCTTTCTGATGAAAAAAAAAAACTATAAGACTTTCAACACCTTTTGTTTAAATGAGCGTACAATGTATTTAGCTGATTTAAACTGTGAATTGATCTTTGAAACTACTGACACTTCTTTTTTGTTTCTTCTATTGAAATTAATTTAGGAATTGTAAAAGTTAGAGTTACACATAAACTCAGAAGTTACATGTCCCTATGGATCTAATTAGTAATTGTTTTAAATTCTTGAAAGATTTTAGTTTAAAATCATCCATCTCAAAAACTTCCTAAACCTTGACATCACAACTTATATTCCCCAGTCTACTATTAGCTGTACTGATGATCTTGTTAAAAATTCAGCAACTCCAACAACAGCAACTACAACTCTAGTTAGTATAATCATACATTAAAAACAGAGTTTTGGCAGCTTACAAGGGTGTGTTCAGATACCTTAGATTGTGAAAGTCTAACAGTTATACATGATTTTCATGGTCAATGGATGAGCAGTTTTGCATTCTATGAACATAATAATATGACACAAAAACAAAGTTATTTGGAAGCTGCCACAGTTTGATCATTTGTCTTTATTATGATCACATGTAAACTGCTTGCCTGTACTCTGAACTACAGAGTGCCTATGAGCTAGTGAGAGAAAGAGGAATTATAAGGAATGTACTATAGCTGCAGTGTAATGAACCAGTCTTTGCAACAAACATTTGGGGGCATAACAATAAAGCAGTGGATGTGACTTTCACCAAAAATTCACTGGTGTGGAATCAGTCTCTGCCAGTTAATACATATGTACCTTGAAGATTCACCTGCAGTGATTTATAGGCATGCCCCATAAAGTAAAGTGTCGATGCCCATTTGAGTGCTGTGATTCTATTATCAGTAATATGTTGTCTGTAGGAACTGACATTGTCTTAAATGCTGGACACACTGATAATAGTGTATAATAGTGCATGCAGAAGAAACCTATTGGTGATGTGTTCTGATACTTGTGGTCCGTATTTAGGGCTTTATGTGCACTCTCTAGCCATGTTGCAGCAAACACAGCATGTGCTGGGTGGAACAAGAAGAATATGAATGCAATTTATGCGTGGCCTAAACTCAGTGATCCAGCTCGGTTTAACACATATAATAAACAACTTATCAGATATGAGTATACATCTTTTAAATCAATTTCTTTTAAGTTCATTTTAAAATGTACTTATAAGATTTTCATGTTTTCTTAGTTACGTGAAGAATTTGATCGTGGAGTTGATGTTGTCTTAGAAGAAGAACACAGTGTCCACGATGTTGCTGCCTTATTAAAAGAATTTCTTAGAGATATGCCTGACCCTCTATTGACAAGAGAACTTTACACACCTTTCATACACACTATAAGTAAGTAGAAGTGCAGTACTTTGGTTTTGTAATCTTAACCTACTGTTGAAATGTTAAAGCTAAACTCTGGGCACAAAACATTTCATCTTTAGTTACTACAAAATATATGTAAAATTGCATTGCCTTATTACATTTGTTTATGATTTGAAAAACACAGCAAGCAATATTATAGTTTGTACAGAGATAAATAATTCATTTTCACATAATGTGATATATTCTTGTGTTTTTTTTTAGTGTTAGATCCTGAAGATCAACTTGCCACCTTACAACTTCTCATTTATTTGCTACCTCCTTGTAATTGTGACACTCTGCATAGATTGTTGCACTTTCTATCAACTGTGGCTGGCCACGCTGATGACACAGTTGATAAAGGTGGTCAAGAGGTATGTATGTGTGCAAAGTTTTTGTTCTGTTGTGATTGTGTGGACTTTATAGCCAGCATTTTAAAGTTGAACCCCAGCCTTGCCTTTCTTTTACCAGACATGTAGCTAGTCCTCTCCCCTGTTAAAAAGAAATTAATTCCCAATTCCCTTTAAACATGCGTCTCCACAATATAACCCTTTGAAGCTGCAGCAGCTATCTCATACCAACCTTCATTTTCTGTCTGAAAGATCTTCATCGTTCATCAATCACTTCTGCTCCTGATCTGTACTGTCAACGGCCCTCCTCTGACAGCTATTAGCTTTCTCTGGCATGAGTCAATTTGTTCCCAAGCTTTGTATAAAACAACACATCTCTAGCATCCCTGTAGACCAGTGGTGCTCAAACGGTGTAACATGAGGACCCACATTTGTCCTTGGTCATTGAGTTTCGACCCAAGTCTCACTGAAATGGAACGCACAGCATTGTGGTACCGTGCATTTCGGTGTGGGCGATTGAACTCTGGGAGGAAGGTGCATTTGGGGTGCCATTCAAATGAATGGCAAAGCACCTCCCACACCAGAACATGTAGTAGGTGCGATTGCATGGTACAGTGCGTTAATCGCATTGGACTGTATGATTAACGCAATCTAATAGTGAGAATGGGCCCTGAAAAACACTGAAAGACACACACAGACACAATCTCACACACACATATACACTCCCCAAATTTTTATTTTTAAGATCCACCCAGTCTCCCTACCTTACGAGAACTATAGTGGATCCTCAGCCTGGGGTCCAGTGTGGGTTGCTGTGCTGTGCTGGCTCCATCCATATATGCATTGCGTGTACAACTCCCTTGTGCCCTGGTAGAGGTGGCGGGAGCCAGAATGTGATGTCACTCCGGTCCAGGTACCTCTACAGGACATGCGAGGGAGCTGTAAGCAATGCATGTATGGAGGGAGTTCCCTCACGGCCACAGCTCCAGCCAACCCCAACCGTAAGCTGACACTCGGTGCCGAGCAGCATATAAATGGCAGCTTGGTGCGAGACCTGACAGTGCTGCGCTGGGGGAGGCTGTGAAGCCTCTCGCCTAGAAAAGTGGAAGGCATGCGGCGACACACTGAACATGGGGTCACGACCCACTTTTGGGTAATGACCCACCAGTTGAGAACCAAGGCTTTAGACTTTCCTGTAGTCAGATGCAGTTAAAATATGCAGCACCCAATGACCAACAGGAATAAGCAGGTACATCTAAAAGGGACCTGAGGATGTGTTCTTTTATATAATTATTTTTAAAAGATCTGAGTCTGCCAGCCCCTCCTTTCAGGAGGATCAAAGTTCTAAGATACACTCTTTACAGCCATTGCAACCAAAGTAATAGGGTGGTGCTTGTAGTGACGCTGTGAAGAGAAATCAAAAGTACAAGAGAAGTCACTAGTACTCCATGAATGTGAAATAATAAGCTTGCATTTATTCACAATGTCTCACATAAGTAAATAAATCAATGGTTTTTAGGGCCATGCAGGGTCCCTCCCTCAGGGTATTATAGTCACTATGTTAACCAGGGGAAGGGACCCTAATGCTAACAGCAGTTTGTCCAGCAAAATAAAAAGAATGGGTCAGTGTTTTTAAATCTTTAGCCAGGATCATGTATACCTGGGTGATGCTATACAGCTGACCTGAAGAGACACTGTTGTCAAGAAACACTTTTCTGGCTTCCCGCATAAATAAAATGTTTACAATATGTACTTATGCTATCTTTGCGTGGTCATTTATTATGCCTTTTGTTAGCAATGTAGTTTTTTTCAACCTCAAACAATTTCCAGACATCCACACTGTAAGGTGCAATTGCCAGGTTCTCCTTCTGAAAAATGTAGTTGCTGGGTTGTCATGCTGATGGTTGGGTATCAATAGTTTTGGAGTCAGTGATAGGAAGCAAGTATAGGATAGGTCTGACATTTCCATGGCTTTCATTTCCTGCATACTTGTTCCAGGTCTATGGCTGTGAAGTATGCAGCTGAGACACAAGCAGGCAACTACCATTTTTATAAGAAGGTCATTAGTGATCGCTCCCGCATTTCTCTGATAACCAGTATATTTTAAAGAGGAATGCTCAATTCAGAATATTCAAATCAATACCAGAGATATTTGGTTGATTTCACCCCTCCAAGTTCTGGCCGTGGGATCAGGCCCATATGTCTAAGTATAATGAATTTAACCAGTTTTACATCAGAACCCAACTAATTGGTTTTACTCATAATATACCAAATGGGTGGGAGTAAACACTATAACTTTCCAGGGTAATATTACATGCCATGATGTTATGGTTCATATTAATTGTAATCGCCAATGTTAAGTTCATTGCATGATTCATTATAAAAAAGAAATGAACATTTTCATCTATTATTGTTCTCTAGCTCAAGCAATAAGCAGTGCTATACTCAGCAAGGTAGTCTTAACTCATAAAATTGCTATTATGTACATTCTTTTCATGTTTTGTACTGTCTAATGTGTTTTTTATTAGATTACTGGGAACAAAATGACTTCATTAAACCTGGCAACAATATTTGGGCCCAATTTGTTGCACAAGCAGAAGTCGTCTGACAAGGAGTTTACAGTTCAGAGTACTGCCAGGGCTGAAGAAAGTACAACAATTATCTCTGTGGTACAGAAAATGATTGAAAATTACGAAAGCCTTTTTATGGTAAGTAAACTAAACAGTTTTGGAAAGAGAAAAGTGTCAGTTCCAATGAAATACTTTTATGTTTGTAGCTTCGTACTTCTACTTTTGAGATGAAATAAAGCGTTATAAATTTTAACCACATTCCCTTTGTGACCTCTGCCTAATGCATATGAAGTCTGACATTGTGGGGATCCTATTTGGAGTCACAAGTCACATACCTAGGGTATAGGCTACATGGCTGTGGCTATGTGTGGGCTCCTGAATCCTATGTCATACATAAATCCATTAAACCAGAGCTACCCAGTTTTTCTGGTTTTAAAGATAATTAAACTTTTATTACTTGGGATATTTATGCCTTTATGATCAAAGTGTACTTGGCATTATCATTTTTATTAACTTTTTATTTTTGGCAGCCACAAAGCTTTTTAACCAGTCTGTCTCTCTGTCTGTACCTTGAGAGTAAAGGATAGGTGGGGCAGTTTTTTTGGCAAAGCTGTGTTTTATTAAAATTGCAGATTCCAGATACAGTAGGTGTTATGTTTTCAGTCCGTACACTCTATATATATATATCAAGTATACAGTACAAGTAAATGCAGTTGTGTGCATGTAAAAATGAAAACTGTGTTCCATTTCTTTGTGGCCCTTAGGCGGATGCCCATTTTCCCCCTGGATTCATTTAGGGAATATACCCCTTTGAAATTATAAAGTGTCAATTTATGGACTGGGGCCTAGAATTAAAATATAGTAATGGAACTTGAGGGCAGGGACAGTAAAACTGTTTTCATCTTAGCCCCTGCTAAATTTGTTTCTTTAAAAAATGCACCTACATTAAACACCAAACCCATATTCAAAAGGTGTTTGTTCTGTTTTCCTAGGAATTATTTTTTGTTTCATTGGACCACTGTTTTATTAAAGTGACCCTGCTAGTAACTTTTAGATTGTAGGAACACCAATCAAGTTTGCTCTGTCCAAAACTTCAGGTTACTAAGGCAACTTCATGTACAGGCAGTCCCCGAGTTACATACATCCGACTTACAACGACTCCTACTTACAAACAGAGGCTATTACTGTACAGCAGGGGTAGTTGTAATGCTACCACGTTCGTGCTGACGAGGAGTGCCCGCCTTTTTTGGGTCTGGTTCGTAGGGCTGTACGAACATTAAATTAAGTTGGCTCTTGTTAGACGTGCAGATGAGGGGTGCACACCTCTTCTTCTGGGTCACTGTGAGGTTTTTACTGCTGTCTGTAACCTCACTAGAAAGATTTAGTCCCACTTCCTGTCCTTGAGACAACAGGAAGTGAGAGGAAATCTACACCTAGGAAGGGAAATTCACTCCTGTAAGAGTTATCATGGGAAAAAGGTGTCTCCACTGAAGCTAAACCCAAAATGTTCAAAATCCAATTGTCACAGGGACAGGAAGTGAGGTGAAATCTTCTGAACATGGGCACACAAAGCAACACAAACTTTACAGGGGGTTAACCCTTCCCTGTGCTATCCAAAACAAAAACAAAAATTTTGGCTGGAGTTACACTTAAAAAATTTACCTGTTCCAACTTACATACAGATTAAAATTAAGAACAAACCTACCGTCCCGGTCTTGTTCATAACCCGGGGACTGTGTGTACTTTAAACTAGCGTTTCTTATAATTTAGCAGTAACCCCTATAAGGGCCCACCCCTTGCTGAATGAATCATCCATTCCTGAAAATGACATTCGATTCTGATCCTTTTTGACAGTGCCTAATACATTGCTGACACAGCTTAGCTGAATCTTCCTTTCCTTACTTTTCATCTTATGTTTGTGGCCGGGAAATAATAACAATGGAAAAACATTACGCAAGTATGTTTGATGTGAAGCCAGTTTCATTACTGCTTCCCATCATTGCTTGTATGCAGTAAATAGAGATAGAGGCAAGAGAAACAATTTTTACAAGATTTTAGCACTCCGTGCTGTCTCCCGCTGACATAAATTCAAATTGCTGTGCATTACACAAGACTACCAGTGAGTTCTGGGATTTTTCCAAAATGACTTTATTCACCCCAGAATCACAGTGGTTCAAATACAACTCTATACAGTAATAGCATTTGAAGTAGTAGTGCTAGGAGTTCAAGTACACACAAAAAAGGCACATATGGAAGTAAAGGGTCATTCTGGAACTCTTCTAAAGCTACCTGGGAAGTCATTGTTGTCTGTGCATTAAACAAGACCCTCTCATTATAAACCATTTGACCTTTGCTACAATAGATATATATTTTTTTAAATAAAGTTTTAAAATTGATTGCTTTTTTCTCTTGATCATTATTGATAAAATATGTTTTGGATATTCACAGTTATTACCTTCTAAAGCAAATTGGATTTGTAGTTCCACCACAGCTGGAGGGCCCGGAGGTTTGCTACACCTGTTCTAAAGAGTCTGTTTTTTACTGTTATATATTCATGGGTGCAAGAGTGTCAATCTCATCCAGAGGTATAAGTGACACTGTTATAGTTTATTGTAGTAAGGAAAAGCCAGTCGTGCTATTTGGACTATGTGGAGGGGAAAAGAAAATATACAAATGTGATCAGTATAATTTTCAGGTTTCATTTTGCTTCAGATATAACATTATCTACCACAGAGACAGATCTAATCAAGCTAAGTAAACAGGGTGAATTTGTTGTTTTATAGTAGCGCTAAAGTGTCATTGGATTCCAGTAAAACAAAGAGTGGAATTGAGACAGGGGCATAAAAGGCACTGGTTGTTCTATTCTATTTTATAGCAGAGTCGAAGCCAACTACTGTCAGCTTTTATTTGCTATATGCATCCTATTTGGGACACTTCCCTTCACTTCCTGTCTTATAGCCTCAATAGAAGAAATTCCTCCAAAAGAAAGGGAAATCCCTGGTGGTCAGTAGGCTGACCAGAACTAGTGTCCCCATTGGAAGTTTTCCCATCTATTCCTGTTCTGATAATCAGCTAAAATTTGGGATTTCTTTTACTTTCAGTGATAGTGGTCTCCCTAAATCTCCCTAATGAGGACACAGACAGCAATAAAAACGCCAGGTGTTCTAATCTCCCTCCACTCTATCCAAAAAAAAAAAAAGGTTTTGACTTATTTTTTAAAAAGAGACAATGGAGGAATCCTATTTCGACTTTTCAGCTACATTGGTGGGTGACTAATGATGAAAAAAAACTTTTATTTCTATGAGAGACTGACATGGTAGTATGTGTAATAAACTAATGAAACTGGGTGCACTGAAATTATAATTCTGAACTAAACAAAAACACCTTTTGAAACCTGTACAGTAAGACGAAAATTGCAAATTATATACCTAACAAAATAACAGACTCATCATTCTACTGTGTAAATCTAAGTGAAATTCTTATTAGGAAAACACCACCTATAACTAACAATATATAGATAAACAGATGCGGCGAAATTTTTAGTTAGTTACTCTTGGTGCATATTTGGGTGATTGGGTGCTGGTGGCTCGTGGTGGCACGTTCTGGGGGGAGGGGGCTCAAATGCGGTTCGTGGAGCACAACATCACTGGTTGCCAGGAGCTGGGCAGGACACCAGCCGGAACGATCTACTCAGCTCCAGTGACATCAGTGAGCTGGGTGTAATGCCAGCCAGAGCGCCACAGGTTGCTAACAGCTCTTAACGCACCAATGAGATGCCGTCTGGGGCAACCTCCTCAGGCTGCCTTATTATAGGGATGGCGCTGGACATTCTCCTTGACCCTAAAGCACACATGTGAGTGAGTGTGTCTCAACACAGGTAGCACAACACCGACTGTAGGGGAAGATTGTTGGGCTAAGTTATCCATTGGCTTCCTATGTTACCTGGGGACCCCTCACTACAATTTCTGGCTCCGTTCTTAGCCACCTTTTGCAATAGCAGGTGTTCCTACTTCTCCTATTTCATTCTTAATGATTTCAAATAAATTCAGAAACTCAATAGTGAGCATGAACACCTCTATTAACTGCTATAGTGTGCGTGTAGATCATTGAACTCACCTGGAGAGACATAGGAAAGGATGAGCTGATTTAACTTTCCAGCATCTGTCACAAACTGAAACATCAGTTTAGTTTCACCGGCTGTTTTAAACAGTGACTATTTCTAAACATTTTTAACAGGAGGCATGTGACACATTAATTTTACCAGATTAGATACCAGTGCTGTATAACGAAGCAATAGTATCACTCGCAAATGCAAATTATATTTTGGATTAAATCACTATTAGCACATAGTTTGCATGTTCTCCCTGTGCTTGTGTGGGTTTCCTCCGGGTACTCCGGTTTCCTCCCACACTCCAAAGCCATGCTGGAAGGTTGAAACGACATTAAACCTTCAGGTTTTTTTTTTCTTTTCATTTTTTTATTAATGGAGGCCAGACTTACTCTAAAAAAAGTTCCTTTATTATTTAGTTTTTTAAATATCCTCTTTCTCAAGTGGTATCCAGACCGCTAGCCTTCCCCCCTGTATGGGTGCTTCCATCAGCTAGCCAACTGCTGTGCAGCCATAGACACACGACAGTGCCTGCACCTAGCTGTGTGCAGCCATAGACACACATAGTGTGTGGCCTGACACGCCCCCAACCTTGCAGTCACAGCTTGACTAATGGCAGAAGGAGCATATGGCTCCTATGCCCTCAGTACCCCCCCTTGCAACCAGGAAGTTTGGGGAAAAAAGGCTTTCTTTTGGCAATATTGTCTTGCAAAATAATTGTTTTTTTCTATGTAATCCATAGACACATAGATGCAACAAAATGGAAAAAAAAAAATAACGTGTTTTTTTCTACTTTGGCCATTGATGATTTTAAAACTAAAACTAATAATGTTATAGTAACTATAATGTATCTCGTTTGTAATAAAACTACAATTAAGTTTCCAGTACAAACAATGATTATGGTACAAATCTTTTCACAATTTGAAAAATGCATTTTTGTTCAATTTTGCAATGTTTAAAAATATGACACTGAAAAACTAATAGACAAAATCAATGTAAATGTAATAGCTAAGGGGAGAAGAGGAGGAAGGAGATAAGTAGCGCTGATTAGGTTTGACAAGTGGTATATAAGTAGTTAAATAGGAATACAATGATTTGTTTTTAATTGTAAGGTAGTTTTAACCAATGTCATATACAGATCAAAGGTTATCCTTTGGATTTACACAATAATAAAAAATGGTAAATACAATGTAACAGTACACCATGTACATGGTGTGATTCAGAGAAAATCCCTGCTGTCAACATTGCCTGCGGTAGTAGCAAGAGAGTGGCATGGCTCAGGAGGAGCAGGGCATAGGAGATGCACCCTATTAACTATTGACTAAAACCTGTGGAGTGTGTTGGCGAATTGGCTGTCTCATAGGCCCTCAAACATGTTATATGTATATTGTATATAATTACGGTTAAAATTCCCTGCAATTCCTACCATACGCTATTAGAATAGTACTTGGTTCTTTGGATGTGTTCTTTTTTCATTTCATTTCTCATTGTTTATGTTTTTAATTATTTCCATTCTAGGTCCCTCCTGATTTACAGAATGAAGTTCTCATTAGCCTGCTAGAGACTGACCCTGATGTAGTAGACTATTTACTAAGGAGAAAGGCTTCTCAGTCATCGTAAGTGAATCTGTTTATATTTACTTGTAGTTTCCTCTGGAATTAGTGCTGGGAATGTTTCTGTTTTCTGTAATGTTTATCAGGCCATGTAGATTTGTAGGTCTCCAGTGCTTTAGAGGGAAAGAGAAAAAAGAAGCACGTGATATCTTCTTTTCTCAGTGTTAGCATTGATGTGGTCATTACAAGCAGATCATTGACGCAGATTATTAGGGTCATGTACGCTGGTGTTTGTTTTTTTATTTGAATTGATGGTGGTGCATTGTTTAACTACGTGTGTTTATTAAAATGTTTGCCAGGCTTTGCTTTGCATTTAGCAAATGAGTGTATTCTATTTTGCTGCTTCTCAACTTTTATTCATCATAGTGCACAAAGCAACTCAGTAGGATTTCAAATCCATATTGAAGTGTATTCCACTTTTTTAGTCAAATTTGAGATAACCCCACTATATGTTTGTTATGTGTTCCTATTCACACAGTATACCAAAAAAAATGTTTTTTCAAAAAATATTTCTTACCTTTTAGATGTTTCTTTGGTGATGGCCTTTGTGCAGATTCCATGAGTGGTTTGAAAGTGAAAGTAGATGGGCAAACTGAGGGACAGACTGAGCTTCCTTCATGAACATACAATGTTTCCACGCCTGTAACCCTTTATTAGAACAGACAGTGTTCAAATCTAGTGTTCAACTGGTAATTAGATATTCCAGCACAGTACAGCCAGGGTTAATTAGAGTCAACAGAACTTCCTGCAGCCCCAGTAGAAAGCACTTAAACGTGCTTTCTACTGGGGCTGAGTGACAAAGCATGCTTCTCTGTCTGGCAATCCGATGAACATGTCTGGGTTTGGCGGTTGCCAGGAGAACTGTACTTGCCTGACTGCATTGTGCCAAGTGTAAAGTTTGATGGAGGGGGGGTTATGGTGTGGGGTCGTTTTTCAGGGGTTGAGCTTGGCCCCTTAGTTCCAGTGAAGGGAACTCTAAGGGCATCAGCATACCAAGACATTTTGGACAATTTCATGCTCCCAACTTTGTGGAAAAAGTTTAGGGATGGCCCCTTCCTGTTCCAAGATGATTGCGCACCAGTGCACAAAGCAAGGTCCATAAAGACATGGATGAGCGAGTTTGGGGTGGGGGAACCTGACTGGCCTGCACAGAGTCCTTACCTCAACCTGATAGAACACCTTTGGGATGAATTAGAGCGGAGACTGCGAGCCAGGCCTTCTCGTCCAACATCAGTACCTGACCTCACAAATGCGCTTTTGGAAAAATGGTCAAACATTCCCATAGAAACACTCCTAAACCTTGTGGACAGCCTTCCCAGAAGATTCAAAGCTGTTATAGCTGCAAAGGGTGGGCCAAATAATGTAATAAAAGATGTAAACTGGTAGTCCGGGCAGCTAAAATTGAATGTGAGAAATATATCGCCACGGTTAGTAAAAAGAACCCCAATTTTTTTTATCAATACATAAACAGTAAAAAGGGGAGAAAGGAACAGATAGACCCAATAAAGGACAAAAATGGGAGGTTAATAACAAACGACAGGGAGAGGGCCGAGGCGCTAAATACTTTTTTCCCGTCGGTATTCACCAAGGAAAAAGACGTATTTAATGTAAATGATAAAACACATAATTTAACAAGAAATACACCTGAGTGGTTGACTGAAACCGGGATACAACATAGGCTTAAGCTACTTAATGCAAATAAAGCATTAGGACCTGATGATCTACAGCCCAAGATACTCAAGGAACTCAACAAGGAGATAACGAGACCATTGTTCCTCATTTTTAAAGAATCCATAATGGCTGGTAGAGTACCAAGCGACTGGCGAAAAGCAAATGTGGTACCAATATTCAAAACAGGGTCAAAATGCCAACGGGGAACCATAGGACCAGTTAGTCTGACATGCATAGTATGTAAACTGTTAGAGGGAGTTATTAAGGACTACTTAATGGTATTCGTCCGGGATCATGGCATATTATAATTGATAACCAACATGGATTTCGGAAGGATCGTTCTTGCCAGACCAACCTGCTAACCTTTTACAAAGAGGTGAGTAAAGATCAGGATGGAGGGAGGGCGTTGGACCTAGTGTATCTGGACTTTTCCAAAGCATTTGATACGGTGCCACATAAACGCTTGTTATACAAGCTAAGGGATATGTGCACAGATTAATTAGTGTGCACGTGGATAGAAAACTGGCTAAAGGAATGCGTACAAAGAGTATCGATAAACGGCACCTTTTCAGACTGGACTGAAGTCATGAGTGGCGTGCCCCAGGGTTCTGTGCTGTGCCCCATGCTTTTTAACCTGTTTATTAATGATATCGGGGAGGGAGTGTGTAGTCATGTCTCAGTGTTTGCTGATGATACGAAAATTGGGAGGGTAAACACTGATTTAGATGTTATAACATTACAGGAGGACCTGGATAAACTAGGGCAGTGGGCAACTGTATGGCAGATGAAGTTCAACGTCGATTAATGCAATGTAATGCACTTTGGAGTTAAGAACAGGCAAATGGACTATACACTTATGGGTGTGCCACTAGGTAAATCTGAAACAGAGAAGGATTTGGGGGTCATTATAGATCGCAGATTGAATAACAGCTCGCAGTGCCAGGCTGCTGTAAACAAAGCTAGCAGAGTCCTGTCTTGCATTAAGAGGGGAATGTATTGCAAGGACAAGTCTATAATTTTGCCACTTTACAGATCACTGGTTCGGCCACATCTGGAGTATGCGGTCCAGTTTTGATCACCAATACTAAGAAAAGATGTCCTTGAGCTGGAAAAAGTCCAGCGGAGGGCAACCAAACTCATTAAGGGGTCGAAGACCTGAACTATGAAACAAGGTTGTTAAAATGAAATATGTTCTCTTTGGAGGTTAGGAGATTAAGGGGGGCATGCTTTTCTTGTAAAAACTGTTTAACGGCAAAAGCAACATTATTAACAAACTATTTATGGTTAGCTCCGTAACAAAGACCAGAGGGCACCACCACAAATTGGTAGAAAACAAATTCCTACACACGGTGCGCAAGGGGTTCTTTACAGTTAGAGCGGTTAGGGTCTGGAACTCTCTGCCGCAGGAAGTAATTTCAGCGAAGAGTGTGGAATCATTCAAGAAACTCCTGGACGAGTTCCTTGGAGACCGTAACATAAAGGGGTACAAGTACTCTTAAGAGCAAAATCACACATGGACTCATACACACGCACACACCTGATCAAACATAAATGCACACACGCAATAGGTTGGACTTGATGGACCTGTGCCTTTATTCAACCTCAAATACTATGTAACTATGTAACTCAATATTGAACCCTACGGACTAAGACTGGGATGCCATCAGTAAGAAAAAAAAAAAATCAAAGCGCCAATGATGACCAACAGATGAAAATAAAGTGCAAGCGAGGATAACCAGGAGTTCTGCCCCACTTCAGCCTGGGAAGCTGCAACACTATGGGAGAAAAGAAGAGAGAAGGGCGCCCACCCTAGTGTAGTGTCCGGGGCCACGCCACGGGGCCACGAAGGGGGTGTGGCCCCGGAAACGCGTCATCAAAAGGAGTCCTGTGTTGATACACAGGCATCTGAGCAGCTGATATTCAGATATCATTCTGGCTCATTTCATATGATTTTACTGATTCTCATTGTGAGTATGTTTTTACCCTGTACTTTAGCTCACATTATTAAAAACCATCTACACTAGGGTGGGCGCCCTTCTCTCTAAGACTGGGATGCCATTAACGTTCATGTGTGTGTAAAGGCAGGCGTCCCAATACTTTTGGCAATATAGTGTAAACATGTATAGAGATGAAGTGGGTGAAAAAGGATGCAGAGATCAGCACTTAAATCCAAAAAAATAACAAATTGTTTATGATGCCCAGTGCCTTAGCAAGCGCAATTCTGTCCATGTAGGGTTTACACATACATCTGAAGTGCAAGTAATTTTTTCCCCTGAAAGCATGTTGCATTTTACTTGCTTTTGATGAGCAGGTATATTACCATTTGCAGGGCATTTATTGTGATATATTTAACTTAATTCTAAGGACAGACTTGTACTAACCTGTTAGGTATACTGTTAACCACCTCAGGGCCGGCCGTTGTAAAAAAACGGCCGGCCGAGAGGTCTCTAGATCTGAGCAGGCGTCTTTAGACGTCCGCTCAGACACGAGCGGGAAATGGCAGTTATTTAAAAGCAGGCATCGATGCCTGTTACCATACCAGCGATCCGCCGGCTGTAAAGCCGGCGGATCGCATGTATGGTGTGCCGATCGGTCCCCCTCCGCGGTCCCCCACCCACCATTGTTCCGCTGATCCCGGGATCCGCTTCTTGGAGACCCCTGATGTCTCCATAAAGAGGACCTGTCACATATTTTGCTATCACATAGGGGAGTTTAATTAGCCCCCGTATGTGATAGCAATAAAGTTTAGTGGAAAAAAAAATAAATTTAAGTCCCCCCCCCCAAAATTTAAAGTTACACATAAAAAAAATAATAAAAAAAAATGCAAACATGCGTCGTGGGCGCATACGTGCAAAAAAGACGATTGCGCCCATTACGCCGCACATGTTACATATCGACGCGAACGTCGGAGTGAGAGCAATCATTCTAGGGCCATCAATCACTGATAACACTAAACTGATGAGCGGTAAAAGCTTTTAAAGCGTCGCCTATGGCCAATTTTGGGTATGGTGGTTTTCTGCGATTTCGCGGGTGCGCGCAATTTTAAAGCGTGACATGTTTGGTGTCTATTTACCCGACGTGACCCGATCTTTTATATTTTACCAAAAAACTGGGTAATAATAAATGTTTCCTAACATAATGTAAACAAAAAACTTTTTTTTTCAAAATTTTCTGTAATTTTTCCTAATTATAGTAAAAAATAAAAACCCCAGTTGTGTTTAAATACCACCAAAAGAAAGCTCTATCTGTCCCCAAAAAATAGTATAAAATTAATTTCAGTACAGCGTTGCATGACGGAATAAACGTCAGTCAAAGTACCGCAGCGCTGAATACTGAAAAATGGCCAGGCCAGGAAGGGGGTCTAAACACCTGGTCTTGAAGTGGTTAATGTTGCATAATGCGTTACTCTATTAAAGCTCCATAAAAGTGAATGCAGCCTTAAAGTGATTCTGTCATGATAAAGATTTTGCGGCCTGCCTTTGCTGACCTCAAGTTTGAGTATGCTAGTTCCCGGGCTGCCATGCAGCTATCTTTAATGCTTTTTGAGTCCTGATGTGGAACAGGTATAGAAATAGGGATTTTTGACACTTATCTGACACTCATGTACCATATACTTATTCCAGGTCTGTGATTTAAAAGCCAGATACAGGGCTTGTCTACCTCTGTCTGGTGGCCGGGATACAGCACCATAGAAGTCAGTGGGGATGTACTGCTCAGGCCTGCCAGGAGAGGGAGACATTTGCCACTGGATGTAAACAAACAATGGAAGCCAGGCCCGTCGGAACTCGGTAAGTATGCATCTGTACAAGGAAGGGTGGGATTGATTTGGTCAGCTTAAAGGGGCCGTACAGATAACTGCACTTAGTTTAAAGCAAAATGCTGCTGGCCTAATAGTCACATTCCATCTCTCAGTACCTCTTCATAGACAGCAGCACAAGTGTTTACTAATGTGTCCATCTGCTGAGGCATGTCAAAAGTGCAAATTGTCAGGAACTGGCAAGCATCACTCATGTTACAGAAAGGCAGGAGAAGGATGACGTGTCTCTTCAGCAAGGCTTTTGAAGGAAGGAGGGGCAGTTTATTTCCAGAAATGTGATATCCCTATGCTTTCTAGATGTGAGGAATGTTCAGGAAGCTGGGGCATAGTGCAAACACACAGCATATCTGGTGATATCATGTTAAACCACAATTCAACTTTGGTTAGTATGGACTCTTACTCAGACTAATGGGAGTAACTTTAGCCCATGTTTCAAGCTGACGGACTCTGTGTATAAAGAGCCTTGCAAACACCACCAACCACAATATACACTGCTGTTATGAAATGATGTTTCTAAAGAGGCAGACTGCACAGACATTTAGGAGGTTTCTAGGTTAAAAGAATTTTATATTAGCACCATTGAAAGCCAGCACAGCTGAAATAAATATTACCAACCCCTTTGTAGGAATGTCTACTATAGTTACAAGTTTTCATTTTGATATGAAAAATTATTTATTTTGTTGTTCTTCATGTAATTTGCAATAGATGCATGAAATGTGTTTGTTTCCTGTCAGTTTTTCATTTTCATACTTAGAAAAAGATCTTAGCAAATTGCGTTATTGTGTATGAAGTTAACAGCTGGCATTGGCGATGCGTGAAAGATGACGTATTTGCATAGAGTGCAGGAGGTTTTCTAAGCTCCCCTTCTGAGCAGAACAAGGTACAGAAAGTCTCTGCTTTGATTATGCAGCACGCTGGGAACAGTGTAAAGGGCACACAATTTTAAAACACTTTGATCCACTTTAACGTAAATGAAATATCTTGACTTAGTCACCACACTATTTTCAACAAAAGCGCTTCCAGCCTGTGGTTATAAGAAGGATTTTAATTAAGTTAATGCAGAACTTGCCAACAATTAATGTAACCATTAAAGTGGCATAAGTGAATAAAACATATCAGACTGTGGCAAACAATTCAGAATAACTGAAGAAACAATTCTGGTGTGTATGGACTGGCCACATGGCAGCAAAGAGAACTTTAACTGCATACAATAACAGCTGGATAGGACAAACTGAAAAGGGCTGAGTTAATAGCAGATGTAACTCTAAAAAAGGTGGATTCAAGTGAGTGTCTAGGCAGGAAGCCAGATTACCAGGGTCAGGAACTTTGTTCTGGGTAAGGAAATGTAGAAATTTGGGAATGTTTTTCTACAAATATTGAGAATGAATTCTGAAAATTAATTATTAACAAGTTAGTGGTAACTTTATAAAGTGCTTCTGGTTAAGTGGATAAAAATACACATGTACAGGAAGAAACAAATGCCTAGACCTGTCACAAATCACCGCTTACATACTCACTGGCTCCCCAGTAAATCCCAGATGCTGGCACCGAGCACCTCTCTGTTCCACATTGTACGATTAAGCACGAAGGGTGAAACGCGTTAGTGACAGGTGGAACACATTGGTGGAAATGACAGTGTGTCTTTTATTTTTGTAATAAAGTCGTTTATGTTTGGTGAAGATCTTGTGGAGTGCGGCATTTGTTTGGGACATGTAGCTCTGGAAGTTATACACTTTATTGTTTTATGGGCTTTTTCATTACAAAAGTGTTAAAGGAAATGTATAGTGATTATATTATTCATGAAATATTGCTAGGTCTAAAAAAAACACTTTGTTAGGCAACAATGACAAATGTAATATGTACAGAATATATTTCATATTTATTATATCCAGGCAGCAAATTATGAACTAGTCCAAAATTTCTGCTGTGATTTACTGCTATGCTGAGAATAGCATCTGTAGTTTTGTCTCAGAGCTAAGTAAATCACAAGAGATGCACTTGTGAGACCCTGTTTGCTAGCTTATATGGACCCATATGGATTTTTAGTTAAACAAGTGAAAAGGCACTTCTCGGCCTTTTGGCTAAGATCAAGTGTAGTATCTGTTCTTATGAGTTTTCGGTGGGGAAAAGAACCGTCCTTGCGGGGGATGGTTACTTAGTACTCGCTGGAGTGAAAGAGCGTGTGGGGCGGCTTCCTGTGAGAGGGGAACCGCTCAGTACATGGCTTTCTGACTGACAGATGCGAAGCTTGGTCTGGCTCGAGGGTTCGGGGGCGGCAGAAGCCCGTGGTGTTGTGCCCCCTGGGGGTGGCGTCCCAGGGTTGCTCAGAAAGTCCCCCACATGACTCACTGTAGCACTCGGTCACACACCATATTGCTTTTTCTGCACAACGCCTCTTGGACAGGCCTTATGGCTAGTCCGGGGCAATATTTTTGCACTCCGGCCCCTAAGGCCTGTCAGCGTGGTGCACTGGCACTTTAGATTTATTTATGCACTCTATGCACGTTTGGCACTTTTTTATTTTTAAATTTGACCCACAGATGTGAAAGGTGCAGGTTTCTTCGGGGCCTATTCCTGACGCTGGGAGGATATTCTGTGCCTCGTAGGGGGTTCTCTGTCTCCTCCCACCCAGTAAGGGGATCTCTCTTCGGGAGAGCCCCCTTGCCAAGTACTGTGGGGGACCTGTTTCGGCAGGTCCCCAAAGGAAATGGACCATCGGCCTTCGGGTTGGTGGTCCAAAGTATCTCAACCCCTGTCAGGAGCCTTGCGCCCCGGGGGGTCGGGAAGTAGGTCCCTTCTTTGGAAGGACCTTGCACCCTTGTGCACGTTTTTGTGTGCTGTGATTTCACGGTTCACTTTTTTTGTTCACAGGGGGAAGTTTTGATGCACGTCCACGGGCTTCGAAAAAAAAAAAGGCACAACTGGGCCTTCTAATTAGTAAGCCAAATATGCTTTGCAAATTAAATCACCTTGAAGGCCTATGTATTAAAGGATAAGAGCACTTATTTTTGCGCATTTATTATTTATGCCCCTTTAAGTGACATCACTGATCCCTCCCACCCCCATGCACAGATGCATTCTTATTGAGTTTCGACAGACCTGGCCTCTATTATCTTAAGGCGGGTCTACCTCTATCTCTATGAGGAGAAGAGGCCCATAGAATAGTATGAGAATGTACTGAACTTTTTTTGCTAGGAAGATTGCTTACAACCTGTAGCAGACGTCTCCTGGCCATGCCTGTGCAGTACTTTCCCTGACTTCTATGGGGCTCATCTCCCAGCCGGGAGACAGAGGGAGACAAGCCCAATAGAAGTCAATAGGTATTTACTGTGCATATGCAGCCAGGCGAACAATTTGTCCAACGCCGGATGTAAACAATCAACAGAGGCCAAGTCCGTTAGGACTGCATACTCTGTCAGGACTTGCTAAGTATGCATCTGTGCATAAGGAGGGAGGAATTGGTGTTGTTACCTTAAAGGAGCCTAAAGGATAAGTGCACTTTGTTTTAAAGTGCACTTGTCCCCTAAATATGTGTTGTAGAAAAAAATATTTTTTTCAACTTAGGAAAAATGACATTCCGTTTTATGACGTTGCAAGCATAAAAAAAAAGTTCACCAGAAAACCATTGTGGTTTTTTTGTTTTTATTTAGGGGTTTTATGAAACTCTAACAGGTCAGAGATACTTTCAGTGCTATGCACATCTACATGGGCAGGGTGTCTAAGTAGTATTTAGCAAGGCTATAAAACCAAACCAAGAGTTCCCTTGGGCCAACTCACAATGGCACTGGGAAAGTTTGAAAACAGATAATTATAGACATTGTCCTGGAAGCAAACTATACCTTGTGATGACATATATATTATCATATGATATCATACATATTATTTGCGAAAGCAGACATTAATGATTAGTTAGTGGATTTCTATCACAACAGATATTAAGAAGCTCACAAACACTAATTAAATATACATATGATATATAATTACCCTTTTTATGTCATAAAAGTAGGTTAACCCTACTCCCTAACTCTGTGACATTTAGTTTGCAAAAGCCCTACGTATCACAACCATTTTTTAAATAGAATTCTTGTTTTTTACCTTTTTTCAATATTAGTGCTGCCGATCTCCTCCACCTTTATCACGCTCTTCAGTTTCTTTCGGGCTCTCTTCCTGTCTACCTGCAGTCGCTCCAGCTTTGCCTGCGACTTTGTTGCTCTGAACGGGCTTCCTGATGGTGACAACCATGGAGCCAATGTGTGTTAGCATAGTCACTTGTAGTCTCCACCTGGGGGGGGAATTTGACAAGGTAACAATGTAAGAGCACACTATTGAGGCAATTATTACCCTAATAACAGGAAGTACCTGAACAAGGACCTTTATGGCATGATCAACAGGTATTATTTTAATAAAAGCTGCAGATTTAGAAATACAGTAATGTGTTAAAGTTTATGCTAGATTTTTGTGGTAGAGTGTAGATCTGATTTAACTGTAAATTATTGGCTTGTATTTTTTTTTAATGATGTATATGTAAGACAACATTTATATCAGACTGAGTCAATATTGAGGTTTTTCCCTTCCTTCCTGTCATCCATCTGTCCAAGAAGTTTATTCACTTGTCACTTATTTTCCTCACGGTGGAATATTTAATGATGAGGCTCACTGTCATAGGTGTTGTTTGGGTTTCCTTTTCTATTGTTATCTAGTGAGACCCTGTCCTGTTATTCAGTATTTGTGGAGATATTGCTTACTCAGGGCTAACTATTGTTAGATCTATGAACAAGGCATTAAGGCCAAGAAGCAGCCCACCCAGGTCATGAATCACATAGAAAAATACATAGAACAACAGAAGGTTTCCTGATTGCAGTCCCTGATACACGACACATACAATAATGTGTGCGCCACATCTCACTGACATGTACCATGTCGGATCCTGTAACATAGCAACAGGTTGGATTAATGTAATTTTATGAAATGACTCATAACACCCACACATCTTCAAAGTCACAAAGGCTGAAAAACTACTCAGTGGATCATACAGAACATAACCAGCAATAAGACTTTACAGAACGTATCCCTGTATGTGGCATGAAATAATAGACTTCATTCTTGGATAATGCTTGTACCTCATCTTTCAAATCACAGCTAAGGTGACATTTAGAACTTCAGAAATAAAACAAATGGCACCATGTGGGTTAAAGTGAACTTTTCAGTAATTTTTAGAAACACGTGCATGTAAAGCATTAATCTCCACAAACACGTGCTTGCTAATAAGGAATGTTTTCTATGCACTGTAAAAAAAATAGATAAAGAAAGTTTTAAATGTAAACTAGACATGTAAATTTAATTTTGTTACGAATGGATATTGGTGTGAATTTCGTTAAATTCGAACATTCTGCCGCATTTGAATGCAAACTAAAAACACAAATGCGTATGCAATCCAAATTGTGTACAAAACAAAACTAAATGGGACATGTGACTGTTCTCTGGCCAATCAAATGTTTTGGGGGGGTTTTTGGCTGTTGGGGGTTGCATTACAGGCACGTGGTCATGTGACTTTGTTTCAATAGCAAAATTTGGATGTATCCGAAATCTAAATAATGAACTAAATCATACTTCGGATCCAAAAAACAAAACAAATAAAACCCCAAACTGATCCGAAATTAAACAAATCTTTTGCGGGGTTACATGTGTAATGTAAACACTTCATGTGTGAATGGGATGTCATGGCAAACTATCTGCTGGATGCCAAACCCAAAAGGGCTGACTGGGCTTCATACATTAGTAGCCTCCTTCCATTTGCTATGAAGGAAATGACTGAAGCTCTCATGAGATACAGAATGGCTGGACTGAGAGACAAGGAAAGGCAGAATTTCAGAATCTCTAGTAAGTCAGAAAGCATCCACTCACTAGCGACCAGTCCTCCATCTTGCCAAATAGCCACAATGTTTGACAAGGCAACTGGCCTTGGAAGTAGGGCTGGCATTCAATAGCTTAAATTTAGACAGTAAATGCAAAACGTTTATTTATGACATGTATAGGCATGTTGGGCTGTAAGGACCCATTCACACAGCTAAGAGTCTGCCCATACAGATCGGCGTGCACAGCAGTTACGGGCCGTTCCCGTGAAGGACAGGTGCTGCGTGTGATTGTATGCAGCAGCCTGTTCTTCTCTATGGGAGGACGTGGCCGCACGCTCACCCGAGCTGGTGTGGGTGTCCGTACTCGGACGCAGACAGGATGGATCACAGACACCCGCACAGATGTGCAGCTCGGGTGAGCGTGCAGCGGTGTACGGCCCCACCCTACCATAGAGAAGAACAGGCTGCTGCATACAATCACATGCAGCACCTGTCGTTCTCGGGAACGCCCCGATACAGCCGCGCACGCCGCACAAATCTGTACGGGCCGACTCTTAGCTGTGTGAATGAGGCTTAAAGCTGCACTATGATAATTTCACTTATGGAAAGGACCTTCATCAGATCTTACATCCTCTTTCAATATTTATGTAAATATGTGTTAAATATTGCATATTTATATATCAGTTACTCTCCTTCCATTCAAAACATCTCTTTACTGATGTACGAGATATGTTATCTTTGAATGTTTCCCATCTAAACAGTAATCATGCAGATTTCAAAGAATGTTGAAAACAAAACATACAACAATATATTCACTTTGTCCTATAAAACTGTCATTTGGATGGAAATTGACATTATAATTATAAGGGAAATAAATATTCCCCCTTCATGTTCTAGTCAAACCTTACACCATTATCGCTGCCTGTGAAATATAGTGTCAGCTTATTACTTGAATCTCTTGAATCCAGGATCTCTTTGTTTTGACACATTAATTCACTAAAGTTTACTGATACAAATGTTTGTACCCCATATTCTGTCAGTTGCCTTAATTGTTAAAGGAACACTCCAGTCTAGATTTAAAGTGAAATATATAGAGAGCATAGCCTACCTTCTGGGTAGTTCTCATTTTTCTGCAGGCATTGCTGTAATACACAAGTGCACCCAACTCCTTTTTGTCTGTCATCTGATGATCCTGGTATACACCTGCTGGAACTTCAAACATCTTTCTTGCTGCCCCACATAGAAAGCCGTATGTAAAATAAATGGCAGTACTAAGAAGTACTCCTCCAGTCCAATTCAAACCTGCCCAGGAAGTCTAAACATGATGAAGAAAGCAGGGAGAGAGAAAGGAACAGGCTTTAGAACATACACTTATTCTGCTCATCTACTAACTCTTTATGGAGCTATCAGCTTATTCTACAGGGGTTTGCACATAACCTAATGTAAACTGAGGGAACTTTCTGATTTTAGCATAGTTGCTATGTTTACTAGAAAGTACCTCACTTGTTGCCTGGGACTGTTTTTTGTATACTGTGAAAACCTTTTCAGTGCCAAACTAAGTGGAATACGGTATGTTCTACTTTGTGACATAGTATACGTAGGTTGACCCCATACTCTTTAGAGTCAGCAGATGGAGCTTTAGGCTCCTTTTCACTCCTCCCAGGCTATTTGTTTGCTGTGAAGCATGCAATTTAACCACAGAAGTGCATGACTCATGAGTACTGTATCATCTTCTATGAAATAGGCTTCATCTGAAGTTTTAGTCAGTCAAAGCATGACAAAAGGCAGGCAGCCTCTGCTTTGCATGTGCATTAAATGTTTATGTGTACAAAGATTGCTAGTATACTATGTTAGGGTCTTTGGGATAATTGTTAGGGTTTACAGAGACCTACAGATGCTGGTTTGTAAACCGTTCACACAGCTCTGGAATTTCCTATCTCCTCGGATCTATCTATAGGCTTACAACTCTGCAAATCTTGTTTGCCCCATGTGAATGGTTTATAAATGGGTTTATAAATGAGCCCCTAAGTGTCATATTCACAAGCATTGAGCAATAGCACATTGCAGTCTATCTTTGGTTTCAGTTTTTGCACTCATAGTTGTACTGCTAATGGCAAGTCATGCATTTCAGACCATAGAACAGCTCCATTGCCTGCACTTCAGACCTCCAAGCAGCCCCAGTGCATGTTCTTTAGGCCTCACCTCAGCCCTAATGCATGCACCTTAGACCTTAGATCAGCCCCACTATATAACCTTCAGACCTCATATCAGCCCCATATTTTCTGAAACACAGGGAACCAGTAGCCAGGCCTTTTCCTCAGCCGCCGAAGGTCTTTCAGTGATGTCAGGGATGGTCAGGCTTTGTAATTGACAACCTAGACAGTGGGCGCCAGCACAAACACCGTTACATATAAAAAAGAGATTGAAAACAACACTTTAAAAAATATTGATTAAAAAAGTTAACAAAAAAAAAACCCAAAACAGTAATAGTGTTCCTTTAATTTGAATGACCTGTATTGCCTTTTAGCCACCAGTTACCAAAACTTTATTTTGCCTACTATTTTCCAAGGCAGGTCTGAAGCAAATCAGTAGTTAATGGGAACTACAGAGAATTGTTTAACTTACATTGCTATAGAAGACCACTGCTTAGTTTGCCTCAAGACCATCCAACAGAACATAACCAGAGCACTAAATGAATAACAATACCTCATAGGAGTTGCTCTGTGTGAAGTTGTGAAGCAGCATGTCAGAGATGTTAACACTTGTATTAGACATCAGGAGTACACTCACATAACAAGTCTGAACACACAGCAGCTTGATTGATGTATTTGAACAGTTATATATATATAATTTATTAAAGGGATATGTGAATTTTTTTTCTAAAACAATACAGACTAATGATTTCAGGGCAGTTTCTTTATATTTATGAAGAACTATAACCCAATCTATGATTATACAGCAATGGAGTATGGCAACCAGCAACAGAGGACTACAGATCTCATCAATCCATGATTATTCAGGAATGGAGAATGGCTACCAGCAATCATGGATTGCTGAGATTTGTAGTCCTCCGTTGCCGGTTGCCATTCTCTATTGCATTTGGTTAGCACTTTGACATACACCAATAAGAGAAGAACAATAGGCAGCCACAGTATAAAAGTTTACTTAACTGCTCTCAAGAGGGTATGGCAGGCTCCAGAAGGGCTGTGAGGGTCACTCAGAAGTGCGTCTACGGCCGTTCACCAGGACTGTGTGCGGTCTCACCAGGTCTGCACGTAGATCTCATTAGGGCTGTGTGCTGCGTCTTATCAGGGCTGCATGTGAATCTCTCCAGGGCTGCGTTTGGGTCTCACCAGGGCTGCGTTCACGTCTTACCAGAGCTACAATACAGTGTTGTATTGGCTATTGCTGGGCTCTCTGGGGCTGCGTATGGGTGTCACCAGGGCTGTATGTTCAGCTCTCCAGGGCTGTACTGTCGAGTGCTGGGCGTCGGGCTCTCCAGTGCTGCGATTGCACATATATATTTTTTTTACAGAAAACTTAAGCATTTGATTTTATAGTAGTTAAGGGGGTCAAATCAATGACCGTTTTCAACTGTAGTGATGCAAACAGTTAAAGGAGCAGGATGGAAAAGTTTTCTCAGGCGGAAAAATGTCGCACGTCTCCGTTCACACTGCTCGATTCTCGTACGATCGCGGGATTTCCCGCGATTCTCGTACGAGAATCGAGCAGTGTATGGGCACCTTTACAGTGAATGTGGTTTTCATTAAAAAATCAAATGTAAAAACCGAAGATTTCTTCTAACTTCCTGTTGCGTCTCACAGACGGAAGTGTAGGAAAATCTCACCAACAGACATAGATGGCAAAAAAATAATCCGACAAGGGTTTCCTTTAATATGACAATATTTGTGCTCTTTATTTAGACGGGCGTTCTTCCTCAAATATCTTTTGCTTCTTGCTTGAAATGCGCAGCCCACATCCTCAAAACCCTTATCAGCTGTTTTTAGTTTGCTACATTCCACTTCATATTCTGAAAGCAATTAGCTATGATTGCTGACCATGATTTCTCTTTGCTCCAATTCCAATAAGATTGAGTAACACACCTCTCTGAAAGGCACTGTTTTTCTTTCACAATTGTTATTGAAAGAATAGTTTAATAATGTTTTACTTCCTGCTGACCAGCTTACATCTTTATTTTTGCAATATTAGTGCTGTCTTTGTGTGTGTTTATAACCACACACACTTACAGGGTTATTCACAAAAGGGTGAAGAGTTTGGAGAAGTGAACAATCTAGGCCAACATAACTGATAGAATAATTCTCCAGTTCAGCTCACTTTTCAGTTCAGCTATGTTGTCCTAGATTGCTCACTTCTCCTACCTTCTCCAAACTCTTCACCTTTTGTGATTAACCCTGTTAGTGCTTAGTCATGGCTGTATAAAACACTTCTGCTCATGATATGCTTTTCATATATCTGCGTGGATAGGGGTCTGGGGCTGAGTTATTCACAGCAACTAAAGAGACTTCTCCCTTTATTTTAAAATGGCACTTTTTAAATCAGAAGTAAAGTTCCAAAAATAAAAATATGCTGGGAGGTAGGGATTTTTGGCAGAAGAGTTGCTTCTGCCCAAAAAATTATTTCTCTACATTGTACGACACATGCTCCATGCAGCGTACACATTCAACCCATTCAAGGAATATCTAAGATTCCATGAATGGGCCCGATGCTAGAGAGGATGTAACTCCTGTATGCATGTGCAGGAATTACATCATCAGTGGCCACCTAATGGCCAAAAATGACTTCCGGAAGTGTCGGTGGCAGAGATGGTAGCAGTGGGGTACAAAACTGAAGATCAATCCGATGGTGCTGGATGGCACAATCGTGCCATAATGTGAGTATACTTGCACATTAGGGCAAAACCCACCATTCATATAGCCATGTACACTAGAAACATGTCAGCTAAAATCTTATCGGTTGTTGTGGGTGGCCTCAGTCCCTGTAATTCAAAAATAGTGTCATAGACACACATTAGAAATTAGTCTCCTCTCTGTGAAGAAAATGGTGCAACTTTTGACAGCTTCATTGTAACTGTTGGTCAGGTATATATGAATCTGTTGCAAAATTGCCTAAGACAGAATTTTGTCTGCGACACAATGCTTACATGTGAGACACAACATGGACGAGATCCTATTTACCTCCAGTTGCCTTATTACTGATCATGGCACCATTGCACCATTACTCAATGCATTTTGTGCAGCTGTAGTAACTGAATGTAAAAGTGTAAACATGATAAATTGTTGCACATGTTGGAAATAGCAAGAAAACAATTTCACAGCTTTCTTGAATTTGGTTCAGGGCTTTCTAATACGGCCATAGAGCCAGAAAAGTGTTGCAAATGCTTTATTGACTCATCCTCAGTAAGCTCTGCAACAACACCTATTGTAGTATGGCTAGTTAGTGAGGGCATTTAGTACAGACATTCTACACAAATTGTATTCAAGACACTGAAATTATTATTCTGAAGACTAAATACTATAACATTTCCTAGGGTTTACCCTAAACATGCTGCTTTTCTGACCCCTAGTGGCTAGCTGTAGGTATTGCACTAACCCGATGAAGTCAAAGAGAATATACAGTACACACTGGAGTGTTTATCTTGCAGGTTTCAGACACATGAAAAGGTACAATAAACACAGCTGCATTAATAATATGTTTGTTTTGTGCTCTATGATATATGAGTATTATGTTCAAATAAAGTTGCCTTTCTCTGTGTTTATATTGAATTTGTCTAGCTTTGTGATGTGCATTCGATAGATCCTTTCAGGGCCAAGGTGTTTGGAACACACTTCACTGTGTAAACACATTTATGCATCACTCAAGCAGTATGTTTTTCACTGTAGCTGTGCTAATGCGCGATGTACTACATAAGTGCAATGTTAGGCTAGATTACATGGTTAAATTTGGCAGATTAAAAAAAAAATTAAAAATGCAGTTCAGCTTACCTTTAAAAAGAATTACATGTACTTTTTTTTACATACAAATGTATCTGAATTCTATATTGATATCAGCCTCCTGTCATCCCGACTACAGCAGACTGGGAGAGGAAGGGGCAGCACTAGAAACTAATAAAGCTTTGCTACATACATAGGTGCCAACAAGAAACATGCTGACTGAAGGAGAAAGCAGAGTAAACAGAGATGATGACCTATTAGGGTATTGCTTTTCCTTTATTGTCAAATTTGGAGGCTGAGTGGGGCAATGATACCACTGTATCCAAAAAAATCTAAGAGAGTGGTGTCACCCTCTTGTACTGTCTGTCTGAGGTGTATTTACATTGCATATAGCCATAATTGTCCTTCATCTTATCCTTCATCTTAACTTCACAGAAGTCCATGAAGGTCAATAAGCACATTAAAAGCTGAGCTCTGACCCATACTGTTAACCACTGAGACTTCTGCATAGTTTTGTTCTGTAGTAGGATGCTTCAGATAACTCTGGCTATGAGCAGGGACACTCAAAGACTTACTATGTACATAAACAATTTGTGGAAGGTCCTAGTGGGCTTGGACTACATGATTGAGGATAAACCCTGTTTTTAAGTACAAATGTATAATGTTCTGCCAAGAATATAATAGATAGATAGATAGATAGATAGATAGATAGATAGATAGATAGATAGATAGAATGATGTCTTTGGTTAACATAATGTAGATATTTAATATCGTTGTTTGTGTAATTTTCTGCTAGGAGTCCAGAATTGGTAAGATCAGATGGGTCTTTCTCCATTGAAGGAAGACACTCCTCTACAGACTCCAATAAAGCCTCAAGTGGTGATGTTTCCCCATATGACAATAATTCACCAGTATTATCTGAACGGTCAGTTACTGCAAGACAAGAAAATAGCTCTGAAAAGGTCCTCAAGGCTGCAGAACACCAGACGTTGGTTAGCCATTTGCTATCTAAGACAAAGGAAAACGCTCCAGCGCAGTGGTGTTCAAAAGGTATGAAATGCTAGATACATATCATTCTTTTGTTTACATTTTGGAGAAAATAAGATGATAGAATGATTGGAGATAATACATTTTATATATTCTGTGCATATGGATCAAGGTAAACTGTTTTTATATCATACTATGGAGTGAGTGAGGAATGTTCATCTTGCCTATAAGCAGGACTGCATTAAAGTAAACCTGTCTAAAAATCGGGTCCATTCAAACTGTACAAATGATTAAAAATGCATAGGCAGGGATTTTCTTTGGCAAAAATCACATACCAAACTAAAATGTTAGTCTATAGTTACAGGCAGCTAAATGTATATAAGAATGCCAGGTCCTCCTATAGGTATGGCATTTGGATTACTGTTTGGCACTTTAATATGATGGGTAGTCTTACTTGCCACAGGGAGGCTTGGCCGATTCTCGCAGGAAAAGTATAGGTTTATAGCTGGATCTACTAAACAGTTTGTCCTTCAGTCGACCAAGTTTGTGATAGGTTTACTTTAAGAAAAAGATGGGCCAGGTCAAAGATCATTCTATTGGGCCCCAGACTATTTATCTGTCTACCTATCTATCTTATAATCTTCATCTCACATTGATTTTTTTAACTAAACCTGGAAATCAACAAGCCAAAAGGATCTCTTAGATTCCAAATGCCCTGGGGGTATTGGGTAGATAAGGATTCTTTTTACAGTCCTGCAATTTATAGTATGTGGTAGTTTTCTTGTCTTGTTGAGTCTTTTGCTTCTTCTCTCAAACACCATTGACTGCAACATACCTAGAAATTCAATCACTCCACGGCATTGCCTATGAATTGTATCCCTTTCTGTTGCTGTTTTTCTGTGTAGTCTATCATTTTTTGAATTAAAACAGCACAGTCTCAATTTGGCATAGTGTGTAATCTCAGCAGTAACCTGCAGAAATACTAAATACAAAGCTTCATGCAGATGTCCACTAGAGGGAGACTCATCAGATCTGTGTACACAGTGTTGTCATTAAAATGTAGTACAACAAGTATGTAAAATGTGAGTTGCATCAAAGGGTCTTTAATGTAATAATATACTATGTGTACTCACTGAAATACACAACATAATTTCCCTTTTTAGTCTATATTTATTACTGCCTGTGCAATTATAATTGTAAGTTTTTTTGAAATATCAGTGGTTCTTTTTAAAAAAATGAAAGTTTGCATGGTAACAAGGTGGAATGCAATATTTATGCAGATTACTGCTCATACCAAACGTTTCTGTCTATAGTTCTCCTTTGAAAACAGAAACAAAATAGATACGGTTCAGAAATGTTTCAAGAGGCCTTTCTCAATCAACGTTCTGTAAAACCATGGGTTTCCTCCAGAGGTTGCTATGGCTTCATGCACCATTAAGCAATTTCTGCCTCTCAAATAAGTAACCACAGACACAAATGATCTTTTTTAGCTACAGTATCTGTAAGGGGGTCTTTCTTCCCACTGGCCACCAATGTAAGGAGCATTCTACCCACTAACCACTATGCTCATGTACTGTGAGCTGAGGATACAGTAATTATTACCAGGGGTTTTCTGAGACCTGAAAGTTATTTCAAAAGTTCCTTCATGCAAAAAAGTTTGACTGATTTAAAGAAAAGAAAAAAACAGAACACTATTTGAATTGATGATTCATTAATGAACATCATTGATATTTTTTTCCTATGTTAAAATAAGCAGTCTGTGAAAGCTGCTGCATTATACTTTACTAATGCCACTAAAGAGATGGAAGTGCTGTTTAGTTCAAAGGAGGGTGATTCCCTATGTGTGGCTCGCCAATTAGTACAAACAGGGCCGGATTTACCATTAGCACAGTAGGCCTGCCACCATCTGCCTATCGGTAGAAGAGGCAAAGAGGTGGCATTTCCCTGTCCTATTGGCCACATATTTTTTCCCCTTCACCGGCCATCTCATATAAGTTTATTTACACATTGTCAAAACATCCTAAACAAAGTTAGCATCAGTGAAACAAGACAATGTTCTGTGTAAAAGAGGTGTTCCTTTAAAAGGAGTGTTACTTTGGGCTCCAATGGTTGTGTGCCGACAGACTCCCATTATGGAAATCCGGTCCTGGGTAAAGACGTCCTTCTGTCTTCTCTTTCTACATCATTTCAGCTATCCATCTCCTTCTTTCCTTTTTATTAGAGCAACTATACATACAGTCTTTCTTTCATATCAACCTTCAACTTTCTCCTCTTGTTTCCTCCTTGGGCCTAACAGCTGACATGCTTCTCCTTGAGGTATATTTTTCATTGGCTTTTTGTGTTTGTTTGCCTTATTTTTGTGAATGCACAATCAATAATAAATGTTTTTTGTTTCAGAATCTGCACAGGAGCACTTCGACATATGGGGTACATGGCATTCCACACTAAAATCTTCTTGTAAGGATGAAGGAATGACAGGTAGGATATGCTGTCTTTTTCCAGGAACAGACAACCTTTGCAAATTTTGGGCACAACACAAAATTATAAGAAATAGGCAAAGTAAATATTAAATTGTTATCAACTTTGCCATTTTATGATGGTACCTGCTTCAGCAAGTCAGATTTCTAGGGATACTGGACAACAAACCAGCAATTTCTCCCAACAATACACCTTCCCACAGCCACAATTAGATTCTTACCCTCAACTGTGCCAAATTGATTAGTTAAGGGCACCTTCCAGTGTGAGGAGGCACTGCTGCAGCACACAATAAACATTTTTTTTTTAACCTGACATACATTAATGGTATTTTGTACCCCTGGCTGTAATTCTTCTTTAAACCCTTCGTGACGGGAGACGTACACTGTACGTCTCGCCACAAAGTGCTTAAATGATTGGCCACGTACACTGTACGTGACCAGTTATTTGTGGCTCTGTAAATATCTGTAATATTGAGGTATTCATTAATGAAATAGTTAAGCCGTTACATACAAATACCGGATCGCTAAACAGCAATCCCGTATTTGACAGCTGAGGATAGAAGAGAGGTAGCAGAGTGAGTCACCTCTCTGCTATTCATTTGACAGCTCCATAGACTGGCCCCACATCTATGAAGCTGTATGATACATTTCAAGCACAGGAATATTACAATGTATCTCTGTGCCTGAAATGTATCACTTCTGATCGTCTGGCCACGATCAGAAACCTTTAGGCTGGGTTCAGAAGTGAAATCCTATTAATCCCTATGGGCATGGTTCCCACCTGGGCGTATTTCAGCGCGATTTGTCACGCTGAAAAACGCCCTATGTGCGAAAAAGTATTTGAGCTTCTTTTTCGCACGTAGGGGCAGATTTCTGTGCGTATCCATTGGTATTCCCTGTAATTTTCTGTACCAAAGCGGTACCCAGAGCCACACTTGGGAATACAGCGTATGTCTTACCTTGTCCGTGATCCCCGCTGTGTCCTCCGGCCGCTGCTGGCATCTGTCTTCTGGGTTCCGTCCCTTGCAAGCGTCCGCATCGCAGGGGGGCGGAACCGGAGGGAAGTTTAAAAGTAAAAAAAAAAATGAAAAACCGATAGAGAAAAAAAAAATCATACCGCCAGGGAGGTTACAAAATGCGCGTCGAACGCACGTTTTATTGGGCAAAAAAACGTGCTTCAAACGCAAGGGCAAAAACGCGCATAAAACACGCCTATTAGGAATGCCCAGGTGTGAACCCAGCCTTAGTTCACACCATAAGCAGTGCTTTCCGGTCCGATTTTGGCCAGAACGCACTGCCTCGAATTGCAGCCAGCTCACTTTTTTCCGGGCTGGAGGGGGCGTGACATTAAAGTGAATGGCACCGTAGCCACGCCTCCCGGCCGCAATACTGTCGCCCGCACGGAATCGCAAGCCACATCGCGCCTGCAGTGCGGTGCGATCAAATTGCTGCAAGCACTATTTTTATCGCACTAGACCACAGGCATAATGTGCCTTGCGATCCCGTGTGGATGATCGCATTGCAGCCGCAGGGCGTGGTTATGTTGCCATTCACTTTAATGGCCCGCCACTCCCCCTCCTGCCCCACTAAAAAGGTAGCCGGCCGCAATGCGATGCAGTGCGTTCTGGCCAGAATTGGGCCAGAACGCACTGCATCTGGTGTGAACGAGCCCTAACAGTTCTCAGATAAGGCTTGTAATAAGGTGGCACCATTTGACTTCAGATCAGGCAGGGTTAGCTGTGTCTTGCATAGTGTAGAATAGTTTAATTCTCAAGCTGATGTGTCTGTACATTGGGCTAACCTACAGAAACTTAAACCTAAAGGATGCCGCTGGTACTGTTAATATCATTCCGGCAATCTTCTGGTGCAAAACAAAACTGTGGTGTACTTTGTTGTATATATAACTTATTTAGTATTTGCACTGGTGTGCTTGTAACTCAAAATATTATTATTAGTTGTAGTAGTATATCTGTAAAAAAAATAAGTCAAGGCAACTGGACTTATCTGTGAAAGTAGTAGTAGTAGTTTTCATTTTTTTCATTTTTTTTAATTTTCCAATGTGATAATGTGCCAATTGTTTTATTGTAGATTGTTGTCCCTATTGCCCTCCTCTTGTTGCATTTCTGAATGCCAGTACAAGTTGTATTTCTTGGAAGCAGCAACATTTTCTTTTTTTTAAGCTGCTTCAATGTGAATACACCCATAGACACATATTTATTGAGATGCTGTGTTAAATCCATGTTGCATTGAATTAGTTAATATTATTAAAGTGATACTAAACTCAGGAGTTACATTTTAAAAATGCATTTAAGTACCTTACTACTAAAGGAGAATTATGGGGTGAGTGAAAAACACTCATCCCCCATAATTCAAGTCGTCCTGTGACAATTAAGCTGTCACAGGTTGGCTCAATTGATTGGGAAGTCAGCGAACACATGCCCCCAATCGCTGACTTCCCGATCATCTCCCTGCAGAGAGCGGTGACTGTCAGTCACCGTTCCCTGCAGGGATTTTGCCCCTCCCCTCTCTGATCCTCCAGCACTGATTGGAGGAATGGACGGAGAGGGGGCGGACACAGCTGGCTCTTCCTCTAGATAGGCTGAGCCAGCTGTCAATCAGCCAACGGGGTGGATCTCGACAGTATTGTCGGGATCCGTCCCACCTGCAGGGATCTCAGTATATATCGGACAATAGCTCGCTATATACTGAGCTTTGGGTCACAAGAGAGGGTTAGTATACCCTGATGAGAACTATGGGGAAAAAAGGTTACCCCATAGTTCTCTTTTAACTATTAAAAAATATATATATCTTATTTGTTTATCACTTAGCTGTAGATGCTCAAATCATCTCTGAATTGGTGCTGACACTGTCCTTCCTTCTGTGGAGGGTGGCTAATTTTGTTCTCCATGGTCCCTGTGTGTGTGTTGTAAAGTAGCCACCACTCCAAGCTCACTCCTGTGATAGACTACAATCTCATGTTTAGTTTACTCGTTTGTATTGAGATTGTGACAAGCTTCATTTTAATTGTTCATGTCTATGTTTTCTCCTTTAATCGTTCTAACACAATATATTTCATTCTCCTCCTAGGTTCATATGGGAATATCTATGAAAGTAGTTCCTTGCACCAAGGACAGTGTTCTCTTTCCCAGGGTAATCTGGCACAGAACTGGTCTTTGTGTAAAAATTCATTAGCTGAAGTGGACAATGGCAAGCCAAACATACGAAGGACAAATACATCAACTGCCATTCCAGAGTTTAGACCTCACAATTTAGTGACACGTATTTGCAGTACTCCACAAACAGATACAGCTAAAAGAAATCTTGAACACAAGACAAGATGTGAGCAACACTTGGCCTCAAACAGTACAGAAGATGTAACAGAGGACAATGCAACAGTAACATGTGCTCCAAACAGACCACCTCCTTTGAACTTGCGCCATTCTGACATCAATAGAAATGAAGCAAGGCTTCCGCCACCCTATCCTGGTTCAACAAAACAAGCTACAATGCAGCCTCAACGATTCCCATTGTATTCAGCAGAGCAGCCAGTACTGAGGCCACCAAGGTCCGAAACAGTTGTTGGGGCATCTTTAGGAAGGACTCCATCTAGTGAGCAACCTGTTCAGACTAGACAAACTTCTTTAAAAACTCCAACCAACAGCCAAAACAGTAAAAACTTGACAGATCCTGACTGGCAGGAGTGGCAAAGAGAAAGATGGCAGATATGGGAACTTCTTTCAGCCGATAACACAGACACACTACCTGAAACACTAGTATGATGCTTTGGTTGTCTATGACATTGACATTTAACTGCTAGGGGACTAAACCAAACAATGGAATAGTTGTAAAAAATTGTGTTAATTTTGTTTCCACATTTTTATCTGACTTTTTTCTTAAAATTAATACTTTGATAACATTGCCAAATATCCACAACTTTATTTGGTTACAGTGTACCTTTCATGGCTTCTTCACTGCTCTGGCAATTCCCAGCATATCATTATTTCTAAGCCATGCCTACAGATCATTACACATTTTAGCTACACAATGGTAGCATGGGCTGTAATGAGCAGTTGGTCTGGTAGGTTACTAGGGAGGCCTTAAATGGTACCCTGGTCTTGGCTTTGAATATTCTCGATTCACCTTTCCTAGTAATGAACTGTATTTCATGGGCACGTGTCGAAAGCTAAATGAACAAAAGCTTTTTAACTGCACTTGGCTCACCATTATACATTTTTTTAGCAATTTTAACATGTGCACAAGCTGGTTTATGTGCTTTGAATCAATTTTATCAAATAAAAAAAAGTGAAACTATCTTTTTACATTGGTTGAAATTGCCAAATTCTAAAAAAAATATTGTTGAACAGGGTCATGCAAATTCCATTTTACTGA
The DNA here is from genome assembly GCF_000935625.1 of Nanorana parkeri. Classification (NCBI taxonomy): domain Eukaryota; kingdom Metazoa; phylum Chordata; class Amphibia; order Anura; family Dicroglossidae; genus Nanorana; species Nanorana parkeri. The sequence goes on along the minus strand of NW_017307449.1, from coordinate 238,890 downwards.
TTTGCAACTATACAGAGTAAAAGATTATTCACTAAAAAGGTCTATTTTCAAGCTAATGTGCTTTGTACAGCAGTGATCCTGCATGAACACTTGGTAATTTGCTTATCCTTTTCAGTGCTGCACTGCCCTGCTCTGTGACATATGCTGGTCTGTGGATCAACGTTGTTATCAAACACAGTTATATACACTATATAATATATCAATATCTTGTGTACTTTCCTGTATTGTTTTCCAACAATAAACTGGAATCACTGTAGCATTTAAAA